>NC_046164.1:93034037-93179037 GCF_011064425.1 Rattus rattus | reverse complement strand
GGATTCTGGAACCCTCTCTGTGTCATGGGCTATTGGCACTAAGATAGAAAGCAGGCATGAGATTTGCAATTAAGGAAAACCTTTCTTCAGGCTGTAAAACCGTTATCGGATGGTCATAAAAATTTATTGTACGTGAAAGGACAGAAGATAAAATATTGACCTGATTTATCTATGAGACACTAGGTAGATGATTTGCTTCTTGACAGACCGTGTTAGCAAGAACCAGGAACTGCGACGATAGAGAGCAGAAGAAGAGAAAGAGAACGCAGAAGGCGCTGCAGAGAGAGCAGGCAGGCTTTTTCTTACCATGGGACAGTTTTTTGCTTTATAGCAGGGCTTCTTCTTACTGACAAGGACAGGGCTTTTCTCTTACACACTTGGGTTTCTTTCATTTAGCAGTAGAAGCCTTTTGTTTCTCTGAGCAATAAAGGTTGGAGCTTTTTGTTCATGCAGAAAGAGTGAGTTCTTTTCTGTGCTTGTACTCTCTCTGTGGAACTTTCTTGTGAGGACTTTTGCTTTACCACCAAGTGTGTGTGTGTGTGTGTGTGTGTGTGTGTGTGTGTGTGTGTGTGTGAAGTATAGGTGTAGGAATTAATACTTGAAGAGTTGATAAAACATCTGTCTGGGTCTGGCCAAAGTCTATGTGTGTCTATGCATATTTGCTTGTATAAAAGTGCTTCTTTCTGAGACTTTCTCTAGCTGACAAGGAGTTGTTTTGTTTTGTTGTCTAAAAAAACAAAACAACTCCCAGCCTGGGCCTGGGGCAGGAAGAACCTGTGGGGATGGAAAGGTGGAATGTGAGGGGAACAAAGAACCACTTTATTTAATCCCCCGCTTTTTAACAGTTGAGTGTTAATGTCAGAGACCTGCAAAATAACTTAAGAGTCAAGGCAGGTAAACATTATTTAATAACAAGCAACCTTAACTCTCATAATACCAGGTTTTGGCCTCTGCCAACAGTCTTTCCCTCAACTGCCTTCTAGAGAGAACCAGTGCTCAGGCAGGCTCCAGGCAAAAGGGTATTTGGGAGAAGGCTTGATTGTACAGAGAAAGGCATTTGGGAAACTGGAAGAACACAGAATGCTTAGAGATAGGAAATTGTTGAGTCCTGGCTATAGACAGAGAATGCTGTCGGAGGGAGCTGAGAAACATGACAGCCAAGGATGAGTACGTGTATGTCTCTGTCTCTGTCTCTGTCTCTGTCTCTCTCTCTCTCGTGTGTGTGTGTGTGTGTGTGTGTGTGTGTGTGTGTGTGTGTTGGGAGGATGCACACTGCAGATGGCCTACTTTTTCTTTCTCCCCCTCCTGATAGATCTGGCTTCTCTCTCCCACTTTGTAACAAATTTATAGATAAATAGTAACTTAAAGACAGGGCATTTACAGTACATGGGGGAGAGCAGACAAAACAGGGCTTGGAGCTAAGAAAAGAGAAATAGGGAATGGAGAATCCCTTTACTTTCCTGTGTTGTAAAAGTCCCAACTAGTATTCAGATCTAGGATGCCACAGCCATTTGGATTGGTTATTTAAGGGATATTTGAGGCCATTTTTTTATTGCAAAAGTGAATAAATTTGAGGTCCTTCCGGTTGGGTGCCAGGTAGAGAGTCTGGAGGTTTTCTAAAAGGCAGAAGATATGGAAAACACCATTCCTGTAAAGAAGGAAGGGAAGAAGGTCCTAAACCTGTAGTTGTGGGTGTCCCCATGTTTCAGGGACCAACAGAAGACACAAGCTTTCCAGTGGGTCATCACTGCATTCAACAGGGGCCAGGGACTAATAGCCTGAGAAGACTCAGTGCCTGATACCAGGGCTTTCGAGTGATGCCAAAACGTGAAAAACCGAGCTTAAGAATGAAGTCTCACCCAAGAGAAAGGGTGGGAGTGGGGTCAGTTGAAGAGGGTCCTCTGTGGCCTTAACGTCTGTGGCTAGGGTATGTCTCCCTCTAAGAGTACCAGAGGGAATTCCCAATGCTCAATGGTTACTTCCTTGGACTCAAGAAAGCATTTACACTGACTGAGAGTAATTACTTTAGCAATTGCTGGTGATGGATGAAGGCCAGAAGGATCTTGTCGAGGGTGGAGTGGATGGGATAGGGTCCTGGTGTGGCTCACATCCTGGAAGGGAGCAAAACCATCAGTAAGCCTGTCTGAGTCAATCCACTCATGAAGACTTTTGCTGCAAAAGGGGTCATGGAATGCCACAACCTTCATACCGCAGGACACAGACTTTATGCAAGGAGTTTATTGGGGAGGAGGGACACAGAACGGCTGCCTCTGAACAGGGACGGAGACAGTGGCAACTGGGTTGTGCTGGTAGGCTTTGTGAGGGTTATGGAGCACGTGCCTAGGGAAAATACTCGTTCCTGGAAACGTGCCGCACTGGCTCTAAGTGATGACGGGGCATTCGTGCAGAGTCGCTGAAGGTGGGGGGGCACCTGGCTCTGGAATGTGGGTGGTTCTTGGTTGACTAACACCTTGGACGTGAGACAATCTCTCGGCAATGCGCCTCCAAATCCAACTCCACCCACCAAACTGAAACGAATACACACACGAGATTGTCTGCCTCCGGAATTCGAAATCCCATGTGGAAGAAAAGAGAAAACGCCACAACCGCTCCCATCCTTAGGATTCAAACTACCGCATGACATTTAGCTACAGGTTAGACAAAAGGGAGGAAGTGAAGGTAGCAGGGCTTTAACGAGGCTCCTTAAGAGTAGGCTATGTCGATAGGACCTCTGGGAACAGGAAGATAGGCGCTCAAGCTGCAGGAGCCCTGCGGTCCAGACTGCGCCTGGATCTGAAGGGATCCGGTCAAACAGCTTCCTGCACCCAAATCCCGTGGGAGGGAGAGCTAGACCTTCAGAGGGGCAGACACGCCTAGGAAACCAGAGGAGACTACTCTCTGCCCACATTTCTTTTTTTTTCTTTCCTTTTTAAAAAATTATTTATTTATTTATTTTTTTTATCTTTATTAACTTGAGCATTTCTTATTTACATTTCGATTGTTATTCCCCTTCCTGGTTTCTGGGCCAACATCCCCCTAGCCCCTCCCCCTCCCCTTCTATATGGGCTTCCCCTCCCCATCCTCCCCCCATTACCACCCTCCCCCAACTATCACATTCACTGGGGGTTCAGTCTTGGCAGGACCAAGGGCTTCCCCCTCCACTGGTGCTCTTACTAGGCTATTCATTGCTACCTATGAGGTTGGAGCCAAGGGTCAGTCCATGTATAGTTTTGGGTAGTGGCTTAGTCCATGGAAGCCCTGGTTGGTTGGCATTGTTGTTCATATGGGGTCTCGAGCCCCTTCAAGCTCTTCCAGTCCTTTCTCTGATTCCTTCAACGGGGGTCCCATTCTCAGTTCACTGGTTTGCTGCTCTCTGTCCACATTTCTGACTCTAGAGGAAAACACTTAGTGCCATCAGGGCCCCCTGCACACAGGGACCCACTGGTGCTCTTACTAGTCTATTCATTGCTATTCTGGTTGCTGCCCTCACGGAGAGCTGAAACCCAGCCCTGAGGAGTGACTTCAGGCCCAGGACCAGAGGTAAGACCAACTTTTCTGCTCCAAGTGACCTGCCTGGTGGACTCAGGGCACATGCCCACAGGAACAACTGAACACCAGTAGACAGGAACAACTACACGCCTGAAAGCAGAACGCTTTGTTTCCATAACTGGCTGAAAGAAAACAGGAAAACAGGTCTACAGCACTCCTGACACACAGGCCTATAGGACGGTCAAGCCACTGCCAGAAATAGCAGAGCAAGGTAACACCAGAGACAACCTGATGGCGAGAGGCAAGTGCAGGAACTCAAGCAACAGAAACCAAGACTACATGGCATCAACAGAGCCCAATTCTCCCACCAAAGCAAACACTGAATATCCAAACACACCAGAAGAGCAAAATCTAGATTTAAAATCACATTTGATCATGATGCTGGAGGACTTTAAGAAAGACATAAAGAACTCCTTTAGAGAAATGCAGGAAAACACAAGTAAGCAAGTAGAAGCCCTTAGAGAGGAAACACAAAAATCCCTGAAAGAATTAGAAGAAAACACAATCAAACAGGTGAAGGAATTGAAAATGGAAATAGAAACAATACAGAAAGCACAAAGGGAGACAACCCTGGATATAGAAAACCAAAGGAAGAGACAAGGAGCCATAGATACAAGCATTACCAACAGAATGCAAGAGATAGAAGAGAGAATCTCAGGAGCAGAAAATTCCATAGAAATCATCGACACAACTGTCAAAGATAACGTAAAATGGAAAAAGCTACTGGCCCAAAACATACAGGAAATCCAGGACAAAATGAAAAGATCAAACCTAAGGATAATAGGTATAGAAGAGAGTGAAGACTCCCAACTCAAAGGACCAGTAAATATGTTCAACAAAATCATAGAAGAAAACTTCCTTAACCTAAAGAAAGAGATGCCCATAAACATACAAGAAGCCTACAGAACTCCAAATAGATTGGACCAGAAAAGAAACTCCTCCTGTTACATAATAGTCAAAACACCAAATACACAAAACAAAGAAAGAATATTAAAAGCAGTAAGGGAAAAAGGTCACGTAGCATATAAAGGCAGATCTATCAGAATTACACCAGACTTCTCACCAGAGACTATGAAAGCTAGAAGATCCTGGACAGATGTCATACAAACCCTAAGAGAACATAAATGCCAGCCCAGATTACTGTATCCAGCAAAACTCTTAATTAACATAGATGGAGAAACCAAGATATTCCATGACAAAACCAAATTTACACAATATCTTTCTACAAATCCAGACCTACAAAGGATAATACATGGTAAAGTCCAACATAAGGAGGCAAGCTACACCCCAGAAAAAGCAAGAAACTACTCGTTTTGCAACAAAACAAAGAGAAGACAAGCACACAAACATAATCTCACCTCCAAATATGAAGATAACAGGAAACAACAATCACTATTCCTTAATATCTCTCAACATCAATGGACTCAATTCCCTAATAAAAAGACACAGATTAACAAACTGGATACGTAATGAGGACCCAACAGTTTGCTGCCTACAGGAAACACAACTCAGAGACAAAGACAGACACTACCTCAGAGTAAAAGGCTGGAAAACCACGTTCAAGCAAATTGTCGGAAGAAGCAATCTGGAGTAGCCATTCTAATATCAAATAAAATCGATTTTCAACCAAAAGTCATCAAAAAAGATAAGGAAGGACACTTCATATTCATCAAAGGAAAAATCCACCAAGATGAACTCTCAATCCTAAATATCTATGCTCCAAATGCAAGGGCACAATAATAGTAGGAGATTTCAACACCCCAGTCCAATCAATAGAGAGATCATGGAAACAGAAATTAAACAGAGACATAGACAGATTAAGAGAAGTCATGAACCAAATGGACTTAACAGATATTTATGGAACATTCTATCCTAAAACAAAAGGATATAACTTCTTCTCACCACCTCATGGTACTTTCTCCAAAACTGACCATATAATTGGTCACAAAACAGGCCTCAACAGATACTGAAAGATAGAAATAATCCCATGCGTCCTATCAGACCACCACAGGCTAAAGTTGGTCTTCAATAACAATAAGGAAAGAACACCCACATATACATGGAAGTTTAACAATGCTCTACTCAACGATAACCTGGTTAAGGAAGAAATAAAGAAAGAAATCAAAGACGTCTTAAAATTTAATGAAAATGAAGGTATAACATACCCAAACTTATGGGACACAATGAAAGCTGTGCTAAGAGGAAAACTCATAGCTCTGAGTGCCTGCAGGGGAGAGCATATATCAGCAGCTTGACAGCACACCTAAAAGCTCTAGTACAAAAAGAAGCAAATACACCCAGGAGGAGTAGAAGGCAGAAAATAATCAGCCAAGTAGAAACAAAAAGGAGTATATAAAGAATCAACAGAACCAAAAGTTGGTTCCTTGAGAAAATCAACAAAATAGATAAACCCTTAGCCAGACTAACCAGAGGACACAGAGAGTGTGTCCAAATTAACAAAATCAGAAGTGAAAAGGGAGACATAACAACAGAATCAGAGGGAATTAAAAAAAAACATCAGTCCTATTACAAAAGCCTATATTCAACAAAACTTGGAAATCTGGAGGAAATGGACAGTTTCCACTTATCAGTGAGTACATACCATGTGTGCGTTTTTCTGTGGTTGGGTTACCTCACTCAGGATGATATTTTCTAGTTCAATCCATCTGCCTATGAATTTCATGAAGTCATTGTTTTTGATAGCTGAGTAGTACTCCATTGTGTAGATGTACTACATTTTCTGTATTCATTCCTCTGTTGTAGGGCATCTGGGTTCTTTCCAGCTTCTGTCTATTATAAACTAGGCTGCTATAAGCATAGTGGAGCATGTGTCTTTGTTGTATGTTGGAACATCTTTTGGGTATATGCCCAAGAGAGGTATAGCTGGGTCCTCAGGTAGTGGAATGTCATCAAGCACCTCCATATCAAACCAGATACACTCAAACTAATAGGAGAAAAAGTGGGGAAGAGTCTCGATTACATGGGCACTGGGGAAAATTTCCTGAACAAAACACCAATGCTTATGTTCTAAGATCAAGAATCGACAAATGGGACCTCGTAAAACTGCAAAGTTTCTGTAAGGCAAAGGACACTGTCGTTATGACAAAATGGTAACCAACAGATTGGGGAAAGATCTTTACCAATCCTGTGTCCAATTGAGGGTTAATATGCAAAATAAAAAAAGAACTCAAGAAGTTAGACTCTAGCCAGCCAAATAGCCCTATTAAAAATGGGGTAAAGAGCTAAACAAAGAATTCTCAGCTGAGGAATATCGAATGACTGAGAATTACCTAAAGAAATGCTCATCATTCCTTAGTCATCAGGGAAATGCAAATCAAAACAACCCTGAGATTCCACCTCACACCAGTCAGAATGGCTAAGATCAAAAACTCAGGGGACAACAGGTGCTGGGGAAGATGTAGAGTATAGCTTTTTAATAGATTCATTTTTATTATTTTGTTTTATTTCTTTTTTTTGTCTTCATGGGGCCAGAATAGTTATAACCTTGAGTTTTACCATAACCAGCACACCCTTGTCATCATTAAATCTAAAGAGTGCCCCCCATAGAACCATCCATTTATAGAAGGAAATTGAGAGAAAATGAGTAAATCAGCCCTTTCCTGCCGCTGTCAGGATGCAGAAGCAGAGGCAGAGGCTGGACATGTTCAAGATCTGATGTTCCCTGTCCTTACTTCACTCCAGGACAGAAAGCATTGCTGTTGGGGGAGAAATGGGCATTAGTTCTGCTTCACGAGAGGTGCTGAGTTCCATCCCACATCGAACCCATCTCCACAGTCGAGGAAACTCTGTTGCTGGTGGAGCTCTGTTAACATTGTTTCAAAAGAGGCCTGAAGACAGTGGCATCCATGATAGCCTGATAGATTGTAACAACCGATGTAAGATTTGCGGAAGCAGGGCTCTGGACCTTAGTAGACCCTCAGTCCTTAGCACAAGTATGTCCCTGATGTAAATGCTATTCAGGCTGTAAAACAGCAATTGCAGCTAAGATTAAAACAAAGACCTAATCTATCAAAGTCTATACAGTTCTGGGAAAGTCTCAGAATGCTCTAACCTTGCCTTTTAGCTTCTGTAGTTCCAATTCTTGTTAGCGGGAGCAGGTCAACACAGAACATGGGTTTTGTGCTTAAAGGCTCATCCTGAGAATTGCCCAGTGCTGCACCAGGATCCTGAACACCCAGTGTGGGCGGCTAATACTCCACCACACTTAGACAAACACCCAGCCTACCTTTGCGTTGCATCTAACCCTGAAGAGCCTGCATGTGCCAGGTTTGTGGGAATGCCTCATACTGAGCATTGATCAGCTTCACTAAGGTTGATGGAACGAACCCCGAGGAATGGGTGGACGTCTGTAAAACCGATCGAGAGAGGAACCCCTGTGAAGTGGTTGGCTATAGCTGTGTAGTAGATAAGGACTCTGACAGTCTAAGGCCAAGGGTGTCATCAAGGATGTCATCAAGGAGTTCTCCAGGTGCAAGAAGTGAACAAATTTTAAAATTAGGCTCATCCTCTGAAAGGAAGAGAGAAGTGACCACCTCTGGTGGTTAACTCTGATGGTCAGCTTGACTGGATCTGGTATCGACTAAGAGATATGTGTCTGGGCCAGTGTCGTCTGTGAGGACATAGCAGGAAAGATTAACTGGAGGGGGGAAGCCAAAAGGTGAATGACACCTTTTGGCAGCAGCCTAGTCACAGCTAAGGACAGAGCAGCGATGCTTTTTTGATTGGCTTCACTTCTTGCTGGTGAACGTGTCTATCCCATGATTGCTGCTGCTGCTGGGATTAGAAACCTGGCTTCAAATGCTAGTGTTTGCAGCAATGGGGTAGAGGTGCTGCTTCTCCCTCGTGGACCTCTATTTGGGTAAAACCAGGATTCTTGGCTTTAACACAGGAAGTAATTTCAGAACAAACCCGTATGAAGCAGAGGTGGAGTGTATTAGAAGATATTTGCACTATAGGTGTTAAATGCAGGAATTCATAGGGAGAGGCTCGGGGCTGCTTAGGGAGATAGTTTAGTTGGTAAAATGCTTGCTGTGCAAGCATGAGGATGTAAGCTTGACCCCGTCCCCAGAACCACATACAAAAGCTAAGCATGGTGGTGTGCATTTGTAATCTCAGTGCTGGGAGATAGAGACAGGAGAATGTCTGGCTTACAAGTCAGCCGCCACCCTAGCCTACTTGGTGAGCTCGAGGTCAGTGAAAGACCCTGTGGAGTCAAACCCGAGCTTGACCTCTGACCTTTGCATACATGTGTACACACACATCCATACTTCTGTGTGGGTTCAAGTGCAGCCATACACACGAATGCACAGGCACACACATGTACAGTCACACACACATGAATGCACACACAATGTATGTACATGCACATACACATGCATACACACGTGTACATGTATGCACACGCATGCATGCACACACGCACGCATGCACACACGTATGCATACATAGAGGAAACTTGGACCTTGGTCTATGTCATCTAGGAAGCTTGGTGCTCACTCACCAAGATTCTAGAATGGCGCAGGACATGGGAATCCCAGTTCTCCTGAACAGAAGGGGGTTCCTGAATCATTAAAATTCCACTTTGATTATTGACTCACCTTTCAAACAGATCCTTCACAATCAGAATGAGTTTGATCCCAAACCTTACAGAGAAAGAAATTAAGACAAGCAATGTAGTCAAACAATTTCAATTAGATGCCTGGGGAAATGACTATTAACTGATCAGGGACCCAGTAAAGACCCCACTGCCTTCTGAGAGCCCCTGGTGAAGCTACAAAATGAACTTTCCCTCCTCTTCAAAAGGCAAATGCCTTTTCAGGAACAGATCCCTAATCTCCTGACTTGGCAAAAACTGTCACCAGGACTCAAGGCTCCAGTGACAGCCTCGTAAATACTGCAAATTCTGCCTTCCGTCTCTGACTCTTAAGGGAGGGCCACAGAAGAAAGGCCAAAGCCACGAGAAAGAACAGACAACACACAGAAGTCCTTGCCCGATCTCCCACCAGCTCTTCTCCAGAACTGCGAGGTAGATGGTCACGTTGCATACTCGGTCAGGACACGGGGGATGGAGGTCGGTTTTCAGCTTGCTTCCCCCACAGGATGATGTTGCCCACATTCAGGGTGAGTCTTCCCTCCTCCTCAGTTAAACCTCTGAAGAAATGACCGCGTTATATCTCAGTGACTCTACACCTAGGAAAGTTGACATTAAAGCCTATCACGGATCTGAATGGCGAGGAGGTGAGACCGTATATCTAAAGGTTATTATGATGGTTACCATTGAGCACCGACCTCACAGGACGTAGAACCAATGAGACAAACCTCTGGGCACAGCTGTGGGGTTATCTGGGCAAGGTTAACTGATGTGGGGAGTGACATGAGTGTCGTCACTTTGCTGCTTTTCCTTCCTGACTGTGGATGCACTCCTGCCATGTTCTTTCCCACCATGGTGGGCTGAGAACAGAAATAACCAGTTCCCTCCTTAAATTGCTATGGTTGGTTCTTCTGCCTTATTACTGAGGCAAGTACTACACAGCCATGGTTGTTTTGTCAAGAATTGATTCTAGCTTACAAGGTTGCAGGCACGGTGATGAAGAAAAGCCAGTGGAATCATAATAATCTGCACCGATAAGATATACAGTATTTAAAAATTCTTTCCCAGAGGGTGAAAGAGATACAATGAAGAACAATTCTTGGGTTTCGGCCATGTGACTAGTGACAGGGTGGAATGAAACAGGGGACATTGGATGACCCAGGTTTGGGGACAGGGAGAGGAAAATTATGGCTTTGTTTTGCACATGATAAATTGGAAAAGCTTTGAAACAGCAAGACTTGGGACTTGAGGGGACCAATGAGTAATGACTCTTGCCTGCTGAATTCCAAGCCTCCTGAGAAAGAGATATTGATCTTGGGGCTTGGGCTCTCAATTCTGTCAATCGGATATCAAATTATAAACCATCACTTAGATATGTAGGCCAAGTTTTTTTTTTAAATTATCTTTCCCTGAACTTCACTTCCAAACTTCAAACTTCCTCTTTATGGCAGTAGGGATGCATAACACAGGAGAGCATTAGTGTCTGAGGCAGGACTGAGGTTGGTGATGGGAAGGAGGGGCCCGGGCTTCTGTGAGTCACTGCTGGAGGGAAGAAGGAGTCCCCAACAGGAAGTCAACTGCACTCAAAGTCCAGGAATCATAAGAGAGAATTTACAAAGGAATGCTTCGCAAAGGTGTGGACGACATTAAAGCTACCAACGAGGGAGGGAGATGCACCCAGGAATTAGATACTGGGAAGTTCTAGGAGGAGGGACAAGAGGTGAGAGCTCTTACCAGAACTGTAGTCATGGAGAGGTGTTGCCTGCCAGGAAGGAAAAACGAAGCCTGTGCCAAAACTGGTCCTCCCTGGGCAGAGCGATGGCAGGCAGTGAATCGTGTGAGGGCAGATAAACTCCTGGCCTGCTTGCTCTTCTCATATTCCCTGAAATATCCAGCACACAGAAGCCAGAGGGATCTGCTGACCAACAAGCGTATCGGGGCCTATCAGCTACCCAACACAGAAAGGGGAGGGAGAGGTGGAGAACGGCCCTCAGAACAGAATCAGCAGTCTGCACACTGACCAGCGCCTCTTCTTTTGAGTGCCTTTTAGTCGCTGATGGGCAATTTCGTGTCTGCTCCGAAAAGGTTTTGAAACAGGAGCAGAACAATTCTACAGCTAAATCACTAATCACCCGAACCTCGAGACGGCAACTTATTACCATCCTCGTTCTAGTTTCATATTTCTTGAGCTTTATCGTCCAACTTTCTTACCAGAAGTAACACAATGAGATCAGCTGGTCACATAAATATTTTTTGTTTGTTTGTTTTTGTTTTTTGTTTCTCTTTTTTTTTTTCTATTGAGTATTTCTTATTTTACATTTCAAGTGTTATTCCCTTTCCCGGTTTCCTGTCCATAAGCCCCCTAACCCTTCCCCTTATATAAGGGTGTTCCCCTCCCCATCTGTTGTTGTAAAAATATAAAAAATAAAAAGGGGGTTTCTTTTATCCCCACTAGGTCTGGCACCACAGTGCCTCAAGATGTCTGCTGGATATCTTAATTCTCAGTCAGTAAAGCCTCTCACCTGCTCTGCTCCATCCCATATCACACTGCCGAAGGCCTCTATCTGAACCTGGCAGCAATCTCTCTACCTATCTAGTTCCCAAGGCAGGTTTCCATGCCAGAAACACACATCCCAACTCTGTGGTGGCCCCGACCAGCCACCTCATACTTTCTTACACTTAAATCGCTACATGAAAGAACACACAACACAATAACCTTTGGCCCAATTGATAAGATATAATTGCCCACCTAAACATACAAAGCCCAATACACATCCATCCCTTAAAAACATTCGTAACACCCTGAAAAGGTACAGCATGGAATCTTAACATCACCTGCCATGTTGTCCTGCCACGGCTTCTCTCCCTGTCCCTCCTGTCTCTTCCTCCTTTCCATTCCAGTCTCCTCCTCTTCCTTCAAACTTTTCTCCTATCCATCCTTCCTTCTCGTCCAATGACAGGCCTCCTTCTATCTTGTACCTGCCTCACCTGTGACATCATCCCACACCTATCCATCCCCTCTTACTGCCCCCCTCACACACACTGGGGGTCCAACCTTGGCAGGACCAAGGGCTTCTCCTTCCATCGGTGCCCAACAAGGCCATCTTCTGCTACATATGCAGTTGGAGCCCCGGGTCAGACCATGTATAGTCTTTCTGTAGTGGTTTAGTCCCTGGGAGCTCTGGTTGGTTGGTATTGATGTTCTTATGGGGTTGCAAGACCCTTCAGCTCTTTCAATCCTTTCTCTAATTCCTCCATCAGGGGTCCAGTTCTCAGTTCAGTGGTTTGCTGCTGGCATTCGCCTCTGTATTTGACATGCTCTGAATGTGTCTCTCAGGAGAGATCTATATCCGGTTCCTATCAGTATGCACTTCTTAGCTTCATCCATCTTATCTAGTTTTGGTGGCGGTATATACATATACATATACATACATACATACATACATACACACACACACACACACACACACACATATATATATATATATATGCCACATGTGGAACAGGCTCTGAATGGCCGTTCCTTCAGTCTCTGCTCTAAACTTTGCCTCCATATCCCCTCCTATGGATATCTTTGTTCCCCCTTTTAAGAAGGAGTGAAACATCTGCATTTTGGTCATCCTTCTTTTTGAGTTTCATGTGGTCCGTGGATTGTATCTTAGGTAATTTGAGCTTTTGGTCTAATATCCACTAATCAGCTCATATAAATATCTTATACAGTGCAATGAAATAGTAATACTCCCAATAACAATCTTCTGTTACAGTATTTACTGCTATTAAGATGTGGGTTTGTGGGGCTGGGGATTTAGCTCAGTGGTAGAGCGCTTGTCTAGCAAGCACAAGGCCCTGGGTTCAGTCCCCAGCTCCGAAAAAAAGAAAAAAAAAGATGTGGGGTTTTTTTTTGTTGTTCACATTATGACATTTCTGAAACTGGGGTACAGGGTATAGTCTTCTTAGTGAGAGATAAGCTGTTGGCCTGGGCAATGCCTACATACATAGTTTGCAGACTGGATCCCAGCAGCATTGAAGAAAGTCTTCAGACAGAAAGAAAAGGGCGACACTCATGCCTTTAATGGTACAGGGCTGACACAGTCTGAGATGAACAGTTTGTTCTGAGCTAAGTTCAATCATAGAGACAAGAAGTGGATTTATGATTGCAGGGGTTGGGGGACTACAGGGGAAAAGGAGCTGCTAGTGCATACAAGGTTTCTTTTGGAGGTTGATGGAAATGTTCTGGAGCAGTCATGTTGAACAACTTTGTGAATGCACTCATTGATTGATTGATTGATTGATTGATTTTTTGTGTGTGTGTGTGTGTGTGTGTGTGTGTGTGTGTGTGTTCTGTCGACGTGCGTGCTCAGGCATGTTAGGGAACATGTTAGTACAACTCGGGGGAAGCACTATGTGGGTTCCAGAGATCAAACTCAGCTCAAGAGGCTTGCTGGCAAGCACCTTTACTCCCTGCATTATCTTTTTGACCCTCAATTATTTTTTTAAGTCGGGGTCTCAATATGTAGACCAGGCTGGCCACAAACTCAGAAGTCTGTCTGAAAGCTAAGTGGTTAGGTACACAGAAACTCTTGCACTTCAAAAATTTTTTCTTTTAATTTACTCTTTGGCAACGTTAGACATGTCTATGATACATTCTGCTCATACTTATTCTACACCTCACCCCCACCCAAGAAGTCTCTTTCCCACACGTCTTTGGTTTGTGAGTTTATCCAGGGCTGCCCCTGTGGGCATGAATGTGGATCTATGTACTGGGGCACAGGCAACTTGCCAGAGCTTACATTATTGAAGACAGGGACTCTTCCCCAGCATCCATCAATAATCAATAGTTCTTCAGTGGTGGTAGGGTCACACAAGCTGCTCCCCGATCTGTGACCCAGTGTTGACCGGCTTGACTTTGTAGGCAACTGCAGCTGCTGTGAGCTCATGCGTGTAATGGCGTGTTGTGCCCAGAAGACAGTGTTCCATGACTTTTAACCCATTGTCCAGCTCTTGTGTTCTTTCCATTCCTTCTTCAGTGATGTTCTCAGAGCCTTGGGGGGCGGGGAGTGAAATGGATATCCCATTTAGGGATGATCACTCAATAGTCACTTATCTGACATCCCATTTAGGGGTGATCACTCAATATTCACTTATCTGACATCTCATTTAGGGGTGATAACTTATTCTTTTACCTCTAGGGTCTATGACTTCTTCAGCCATGGGACTTTGATTGCATACACAGTACCAGATATAAGCTCCCTCCTATGGAGTGGGTCTGTGATCTTATCAGGAAGCAGTTGGTTACCCCATAACCATGCCACTGTCACACTAGTGGCTTGACGGGCATGTTGCCTGCCGAGTTGCTATTGTAGCATGCAAGGTCTACAGTTGGGTACGACCACCATTAATGTCTCTTCTCTTCCGGCAGCCTGCACAATTTATAGTACCACAGAATCCAGCCAGGAGGGAGGAAGACTCCAGCTCAGTTCCAGCATGATTCCTTTATGTCCTACCTCCAAGGTATGCGGTGTCCTCAGTAATAGGGTCTTACTGTCGAGTTACAGTGGTCAGCTAAGAGCAGTGGCAGTAATCTATTATTGTTTTTAATAAACAAAGACCTACTTTCAGGACTTTCCTGACCAGCAGTTCATAAGGAGGTATCCCCCTCCACACACACATTCAATAGGATTTTCTTTTAATAACCCATGGGTCCTGGGGTCTTTTTGTTGTTACTGTTGTTTCTCACTAGTCTCATGCAACCCAGGCTGGCTTCTAGCTTGTTACGTAGTCAATAATAACCTTGACATGTGAATTTTCCTGCTTCTACCCTCTAAGACCTGGGTTTACAGGTTTGTGCCACTATGCCTGACTCAACTTTCTACTATTTTCATAATATATTAACGTCTGAAATTACTTAAAAATAAAAAAAAGCTTAAAGTGCTTTGGAGTGCTAATATTCAAAGTTGGGGTTTTATATAGAAATCTACATTCAGGATATATTATATGGTTATATAATATATATTATATATTTATTATAGTGATAACAATCTCTTAGGGGAAAATGATAATCAAAATAAGAGCTCATTTTTTTTAACTTTGAAAGCAAAAGTGAGTCATAAGATTTTTTTTTTCTTTTTTTTCGGGGCTGGGGACCGAACCCAGGACCTTGCGCTTCCTAGGTAAGCGCTCTACCACTGAGCCAAATCCCCAACCCCCATAAGATTTGAATTCTGAATCTTAATTATTTTAATAGTTGATTATTTTTCTTATATTTTCCTCTATAAGTATACAGATAGGCAATATGATTTTAAAAATCTATAAGTAAATATGAAAGATTAACCACGTATAAAATGGTCATTTTAGGTTACAGAGAAGCGTTTTTCTCTGTCTAGTTGGCATCCTTTACTGCCCAAAGGGTTAACGCCAGCCACACACCCAAGAAATTTTGAAAACGGGTAAATCTGCCAGTTAAACCAGTTATGTTGGTTGCGATTCTAGGTTATGAGCCACAGAAACCAACAATTCCTGATTTAAGTGAAGAAGGAATTTGTACATACCCATTGGGTAGTTAGGGGAATTACACAGATGACCGGAAATCTTGACTTTGAGGTAGTGACCTATGGAACTAGTTCAGAAGAATCTGTTGTTGGCAGTTGAACGTGTAGCCATAGGCACTGTCATGAGGATTTTCTATTGAACTTCGACTGTACACCACTAACTCACTCCTGACTCAGAGATCAAGGTGTACATCTCATTAACTGAGCCTTGGTCACACAGCTGCAAGGGGAGCTAAGAAAGTGGGGATGCTAGGCTTCTTTTGAAGTCATTGTGTTTTTGAGGTAGGATCTCATTTAGCTGAGACTGTTTTTTTTTTTTTTAATTTTTTTTTAATCTTTATTAACTTGAGTATTTCTTATTTACACTTCGATTGTTACTCCCCTTCCCGGTTTTCGGGCCAACATCCCCCTAACCCCTTCCCCTCCCCTTCTAGATAGGTGTTCCCCTCCCCATCCTCCCCCCAATACCACCCTCCCTGCAACAATCACGTTCACTGGGGGTTCAGTCTTGGCAGGACCAAGGGCTTCCCCTTCCACTGGTGCTCTTACTAGGCTATTCATTGCTACCTATGAGGTTGGAGCCCAGGGTCAGTCCATGTATAGTCTTTGGGTAGTGGCTTAGTCCCTGGAAGCTCTGGTTGCTTGGCATTGTTGTTCATATGGGGTCTCGAGCCCCTTCAAGCTCTTCCAGTTCTTTCTCTGATTCCTTCAACGGGGGTCCTATTCTCAGTTCAGTGGTTTGCTGCTGGCATTCGCCTCTGTATTTGCTGTATTCTGGCTGTGTCTCTCAGGAGAGATCTACATCAGGTTCCTGTCAGCCTGCACTTCTTTGCTTCATCCATCTTATCTAGTTTGGTGGCTGTATATGTATGGGCCACATGTGGGGCAGGCTCTGAATGGGTGTTCCTTCTGCCTCTGTTCTAAACTTTGCCTCCCTATTCCCTGCCAAGGGTATTCTTGTTCCCCTTTTAAAGAAGGAGTGAAGCATTCACATTTTGGTCATCCTTCTTGAGTTTCATGTGTTCTGTGCATCTAGGGTAATTCAAGCATTTGGGCTAATATCCACTTATCAATTAGTGCATACCAAGTGTGTTTTTCTCTGATTGGGTTACCTCACTCAGGATGATATTTTCCAGTTCCATCCATTTGCCTATGAATTTCATAAAGTCCTTGTTTTTGATAGCTGAGTAGTACTCCATTGTGTAGATGTACCACATTTTCTGTATCCATTCCTCTGTTGAAGGGCATCTGGGTTCTTTCTAAGACTGGTTTTAAATTCCCAATTCTCCTGCCTCCACTTCGCCCATACTGAGGTTATAGGCACGCAGTACCATGTCTGGCTTGTTTTCTGTTTCTATAAAAGGAAATTGACTCCGACTCCTACCTAAGAATTGGCAAATTTAGTTGAACAGCTAAATATTATATAAATGCCTACTCTACCATCCAAAATCAAGTCTTGATAGTCTCAGAATGTATACACACAGAACTGGCATTAACTAATGATCCTGTCAGTATCAGAAAGAAGGAGGAAAAAACCAGAAAATATATAAAAGAATTAGAAAATGTGGGTAGCATCCTTGCCTTATACCTTTAAGACTATGTTAGTTTTCATAATTCTTGCCTCATAAACTTTACACTTTGCTGACAGATTTTTTAAAAATAAAAAGCTAATTATTATCTAGACTTGCCATGTCTCATCCAGAAATTGAGAACTTTTTAGCATCTTGCAAAATTAAGAAATCTCCTCTTACTCTCTTTATGAAAAAAGGATTTATTATTTTACATATCTGAGTGTTCTGTTAGCATGTATGTGTACCACATGTTTGCAGTGCCAGAAGAGGGCATTGGATCCTCTGAGACTGGATTTAGACAGTTATAAGTCACCTTGTGGCTGCTGGAATCAAACCGTGGTCCTCCGAGGAACAAGAAACCACTGAGCCAACTCTCCAGTGTCTCTTTGAATAAGGTTTACTCTGTCGTACAGTTTGGCCTTAAAAATCACTTTAATCTTCCTACCTTAGTCTTCTCAGTACTAGGACTATAAATCCAGCTACATTTTTTTCCTTTCTTCTCCTTTCATGTATATGTGCACATGTATGAGCATGTCTGTTGTGTGGAGGCAGAAGTTGATATTGAGTGTCTTCCTTAGCTGCTTTCCCATCTGTCTGTCTGTCTGTCTGTATATCTATCTATCTATCTATCTATCTATCCACCCATCCACCCACCCTTCCTCCATCTATCTATCTATCTATCTATCTATCTATCTATCTATCTATCCATCCATCCACCCACCCACCCATCCATCTATCTATCTATCCATCCATCCACCCACCCACCCTTCCTCTATCTATCTATCTATCTATCTATCTATCTATCTATCTATCTATCTATCTATCTATCCATCCATCCATGGATTGATTGAATGAGTCAGAGTTTAGCTGAACTTAGGATTCATTCCTTTGGCTAGAACTGACTGTCTAGAGAGCTCCAGACAGCCATCTGTCTCTGCCCCTCCAGCAGTGGAATTAGACTTGCCGTGCAAGGTTTTTAGGTGAGGACTCTGAATCCAAACTCAGGTCCTTACACTTATTATATGGGAAGCATTTTACTAACTGAGCCATCTTCCCAGTTTCTCCTCTCTAGGGGAACTTTCAGTGGTGCTTCAGAGCTTACTGGAGACTCCTAGCTTCTCCATTCTGTGTTACATGAAATCCCTTCATTTCTAATTCCCCCAGGTTTTTGTCTATTTTCATGTTATTATAACTGGTCAACACAAACTGAAAAACTCATAAAGGAAAAAAAAAAAACAAAACCTCATTTGGGCTCTGTCATTGAGGACCTTGTTGATGTCAGGGAATCTCCACAGAGTTCCAGCACAGCACAGACATCACCTGCTGAGAAAGAGAAAGCTCTAAGCTTATAACAAAGCTACATGAGTGATAGCTCATTGATCTAGTTATCGATCAGCAGCCAAAGCAATCCTGAGCAAAAAGGCATCACCAAATCTAATGTCAAGTTATATCGCAGAGACATGGTAATAAAAACAGTATGGCACTGGCAAACCAATAGGCCGATGGAACAGAAGGTGTTTAATTTGGAGTGTTTGTAGAGTTCAAGAAACTAGAAAATGGAAGGTAGGAGAAACTGTCTTAAGGGGTCAAGGGATAGTTCAAACATTCATGATTTGAAGGTTTAGGGGAGGGGGTCCTGGGAATTAAAGGTTTAAACAGGGATCAGAACAGGAGGACAGAGAAAGGAGGGGTGTAGGGGGCCAGTTAGCTAAAAGCAAAGATGTCTGAAAAACCCTCTATAACCTGCAACTTTATAAGCTAACTAAAAGTACAGTTTTTTAAAAAAGACTTAAAGAATAGGTACCCTGTGTGGGTGGACAGGACTGCTACAGGAAGACAAAGGTTATTAAATGGAAGGAAATCTTAATGCCAGGTGTGGAAGTTTTGGGTTGAGCCCGAGAGTTTTGGGTCAGCCCTAGGGGCTCCCAAAACAACACAGACCATTCCTATTGCTCTTCATGACCAGCTAAAAATAACTATACACTAGTTCCAGGACAGAGAGAAATCAAGCCGGAAGTCACCTGGAAAACTCTCATAGTATCAGAAAGTGTAGTCCCGGGTGGTAGGGAAGAAAATTCATTAATGGTGTTGCCCACTGAGAACTCTGCATTCTACTACACCCTCCTGTCAGGCAAACTACTGGGACAACAGTGGCTGGAAGGCTATGGAGGCAACCAGCCACTTGGATTAGTTTTAAAGCCTGCTCCACAGGAGGGAATTCATGCCTGCTACTATAAGCCAGATCAAAAGCCATGGCTCAGGAGGTCGCAGACCTGGAGTGGGAGAGTTCTGCTAAGTAGCCATGTTGTCAGACTGGCTTCTATACATTGATGTTTGTGGACAGGGACTAGTGCCATTCCCAACCTTTAGAGCAGCTTCTCTTTGCAGCGATCAGCAGCTCATATGGAGACCCCCAATTCTCAAATAAGTGACTATTGAGTGCTCAGCCCTAAGGAGAGGTCTCCTTCTACACCCCGTCCCTGGGGCTCAGGGGGCACTTCACAAGATAGGGCAGAAAGCATGTAACTGGAGGGTGGGAAGGAGGGCTGGAAAATGCTGTCCTCTGGACATGACACTCACAAGCTCATGGCGGCTGTGGTCACCTGCACAAGATCAAGTCAATCACAGTCCAGTGTGTTACAAGCAAAACAAGACAAGGAGGGGAGGGGGAGAAGAATCAGGGGTGCATCTGCTTTGTTTGCTTGTATGACATTGTCAAAGAATAAATAAAAGACATTCCTTTTCTTTTCTTTTCTTTTCTTTTTGTTTTGCTTTGTTTTTCAAGCCAGGGTTTCTCTGTGTAGCCCTGGCTGTCCCAGAACTTGCTTTGTAGACCAGGCTTAAACTTACATAGATGCCTCTGCCTCCTGAGTGCTAGGATTAAATATATTTATCCCCACTGCCTGCCCTCTTTTTGTTTTTGTTGTTTTCTTTTTAAGAGCTAGGGATGTAGGGGGGATGTAGTGGGGATGTAGTTTTGTGGTGGAGCACTTACCTGGCATGCACCAAAGGCCATGGGTTTGAGCCCTAGCATTGCCAAAAGGAAAGAAAAATGGAGCCATATTTAAATCATAGGACCCAGGACACAGCCCACATCCTCTTGTGAGCAGTTGTTGCAATGGTATGCTGGCACAATGGCATTCTAGGTTGTGTGTGTGTGTGTGTGTGTGTGTGTGTGTGTTATGTATGAGTGTGTGTGTGTGTGTGTGTGATATGTATGTGTGTGGTATGTGTGAGTGTGTGTGATATGTATGTGTGTGGTATGTGTGAGTGTGTGTGTGGTATGTGTGAGTGTGTGAGTGTGTGTGGTATGTGTGTGTGTGGTATGTTGTGTGGGTGGGGTGTGTGTGTGTGTGTGTGGTGTGTGTGTGTATGTGTGAGTGTGTGTAGTATATGTGAGTGTGTGGTATGTGTGAGTGTGTGTGGTATGTGTGTATGTATGTGTGTGTGGTGAGTGTGTGTGTGATGTGTGAGTGTGTGTATGTGTGTATGTGAGTGTGTGTGTGTGTATGTGTGTGTGGTTTGTGTGTGTGTATATGTGAGTGTGTGTGGTCTGTGTGTGTATGTGTGTGTATGTGTGTGTGTTTTGTGTGTGTGTATATGTGTATATGTGTGTGTATGTGTGTGTGTGTGTGTGTGTATGTGTGTGTGGTATGTGTGAGTGTGTGTGTGTGTGTATGTGTGTGGTATATGTGAGTCTGGTATGTGTGAGTGTGGGTGGTATGTGTGAGTGTGTGAGTCTGGTATGTGTGAGTGTGTGTGTGTGAGTGTGTGTGTGGTATGTGTGAGTGTGTGTGTGTGGTATGTGTGAGTGTGTGTGTGCGTGTGTGATGTGTGTGTGGTATGGGTGAGTGTGTGAGTGTGTGTGCATGTGTGTGTGCCTGCCTGTGAAACCTATAGTGTTTGCATTTTCTGTGGTATAAATATATTCCTGATGGAAGGTTTCAGGCTGTTAAAGCTATGCTTTCAGAACCTCTGGATTATTTCCTACCTCTTGTGAGTCCCGAAAGCATCATCTCTTGCCTCAGATGTCTTAGGTCCTAGGAAGCTGTCTCCAAATGCAACTTCCTTACTCGTTTAACTGAAGATAGAACTCAGGATACGTTTGAACTTTATTTGCTAGCAAACAGCTTCTGAGGGCAGATGCTATCTCCATGCCCAGTCCAGGGACTGACCTAGTGGGTAATGAAGAAGGGACACACACACACACACACACACACACACACACACACACACACACACAGAGAGAGAGAGAGAGAGAGAGAGACAGAGACAGAGACAGAGACAGAGAGACAGAGAGAGACAGAGACAGACAGAGACAGAGACAGAGACAGAGAGAGACAGAGAGACAGAGAGAGAGACAGAGAAGCTGGGGCCGGGCAGTGTGGACTCTGGGATCTGGAAGCTCAGAGTGTTCCTTGCATACAGCTGAACAGGGAGCTAGGGTCATTTTGTATAGGGAAACAAGGAGACAGGCTTATTATGCAAGAAGAACAGGAGGCAGGTTTAGCTGATCTTGGTAGAAGTGAGTAGTCTTCAGGCCATAAGCATCCAGGAGTGGGGGAAAAGAAAGCTATGGTGGGACATTTTCTGTACATGCTGTCGACAGTTCCTGTAAGCATCACCTGGGGAAGACTTTGCCACTCCCACTGGTCTAAGGCATTGAGGTCCTTGACTTGGCTGGGCCAGTGTCAAACAATACACTCAGAACGTCACTAGTTCCCCAAAGGCGGAGGCCTTTACCGTATTCACATCTGTTCCCCCAGCGCCTGTGTGGGGTTCCTGCAAATGCCATGGGCAACAGAATAATGATCTACATGAAGCAAGGAGGAAATCCAGTCCAGCACAGATCAGTAGAGTCTGACTCTATCCTAGGCCTATTTAAATACACTTCAACTTTGCAAAAAGGTTGCCCGATAACAATTATCACAACGAAGTGTAAGGTGAGACTACCGGAAACTCATTCAAAGTTTAGGTGACCTCGCCCAAAAGAATGGGTTCTATAATTTATGGGCCTAGGGGAGGATCTGGTGTGGTATAGGTCATTATAGACATAAGTCATCCACCTAGGGATAGGTTCTATTGACTGAGAAACAATGTTCAAGATAAAGGTCAATGGAGGGAGAATCTGGGATAAACAAAACAGTCTGGAGGTTTCAGATGTGACCTCGCCCTATAGATAGCATGGGTCACCCCATGCTATTAACTACACCCACACCCAGCCTTCTGGTTGCCAAACAGATACACATCTTTGTTGGGGAGATAACCCTGGGTGCTAGCATTCCTGGGTTCCGTAGCACTTATCTGGGAGCGCCTGTCCTCTACACATCCGGAACACTTCCATACAGACTGGAATCATCCATCATCCCCTCCACAGTCATTGTCTTCCTCTGCTTGGTATTAAAACTCTGTGGCGGGCAGCAGAAGTTTTCCTTTCCCCGGAGAAGTGGAGAGCTCCGTGAGTCTCCCATGAGCCTCTGTTGTTGCCGGTCTTGGTTTCTGCACTTTCTCCTTCTTTATCTCATTGTTTCCTCCCTATTGCACATCATTGACATTGCCTGTCACACCGATTAGCGTTTGCCTCCTTATTCCATTTTGCTTTGGGGTCACGATGACGGCTTTTCTGATTGACTCTGTACATCCTGTAGGGTCTGGTCCACCACAGTGGTCGACATGGAAGGATGACATCTGGATCTGCCAAAAACATGGCCACTGAGGCAGATCCTCTCTTTTCCTCCTCTTGGGTAGCAAAGTCCCATTGGACGATATCTAACTGGCCTGGGCTCTATTTACCGCTGGTCGCACGAAGCCCATCTCACCTTCCTGCACCTGAAAATCCCTCTCCAGACTTTCTCTAGTCAATTCCCTTGAGGTGGGTATTCATAATGTTGGCATTCCTGTGATAACTGACAGTCCTCCCCTGCCTCAGAAAGTCCCTGGTAATCCTGTGCAAGAACATCTACATTCTTTGCTCATCTTTCCAGATCATGCCCTCCGCCCCAGTCTATCCACAGCTGTGTAGTCTACATGCTATGATTCCCATAGTCTGTAAATCACGACTCCCCAGTTAAGCCTACCGTTTACTTCTTATCTGACCTTTGCAAAGGGCACCTCTCAAGAGCTTCTTGGAACTGTACTCCTCGGTTGAGGGTGGAAGGGACGCATAGATGATTCCAGTCTGTCCTCTGAAATATCTTCTCCCTCAGGCTTCTTTGGATGTCAGCCTTGTTGGTGGGCAGTCACTGAAACTGAACTGTTAATAATGTATTTAAGAGTAGTTGGGCCGAAGTGTAGTGTCCGTCTCCTTTCATAGTGAACCAGACTGGCCTCTGCGTGCATTCTAGCCTCCCTTCCTTTAAATACGTAGTTTTTGAGGAATTTCATACAACAATGAAATGTAACATCTATACCTGATTTTTCCTCTCAAACGTCCCCCATGTGCCCTCGGGATGCTCTCCTTCCGACTTCGTGTCTGGCTAGTGCTAATGGGTTCAGGGCTATCCACTGGATCGTGGAAAGCCATGGCTGGAAGACAGGACCTCAGAGTACTGCCTCCTTCCTCCGGCTTTTACATTCTTTGTGCCTCGGTGGTAAGGTTCTGACCATAGCTGTCTATTTAGGGGGAGCCTCTTCTCAGCACCCTGACTCATTAACCATTTCCTCACTGACTGCTTCCCACTACAAGGAGGGGCTTCTCAGACCTGGGATGTTTGAGGGCAGGGTCTAATGCAGCCCAGTCGGCACAGGGCTGGAACTGCATCGAACTCCTGATCCGTTTACCTCCGAAGTGCTGGGGCTCTCGAGGGCGCTGCCACACAGCAGGCTAAACCTTTCCCTTAAATAAACTGTTCTCTCTGTTTAGTGGCAGTAAGACCCAAGACCAGCCAATCAGAATTAGCACTAGCAAGCAAGGTGAGTCCTTTGTTGAACCCCAGATTCCATTTCCTGGCTTCCTGCCATTATCAGCCTTGCTTGTTTACGTCTCTTTCTCCACCTACTCTTATTCTGACCCCAAACTCAGAGTTTTCCCTGCCACCCACCTGCTCCTCGATTCCTAGAGATGGCATGCTCCTAGTGTATTCCTATTCCCTTCTAGTGTTTGCACTCGTGATTTTGCGAAGTTGGAAGGATGGCCTATGACCTGGAAAGTCAAGTTTTCTACACCCCGCAGCTGAACCTCCAATTCTGAGTTTCCGATTAATAAATTATGACCAAGTTGACTCCTCTACCATTTTCTTCTTGGCCTTAAAACCAGAATCAGTTCAGCAGAACGTAAACAGAAGGAAATTTGAGGCCGTTGGTTTGGTGTGTCCCAGGCTGGAAATGCTAGCCCCATGGTTCTCAAATGGCCCTCAGACCTCCACAACAGCCCCACCCGGGCATTTGTTTGAAATACAAAAGTGTTACTAAGTAAAATAGGAGCCCGGAAAGCAGCGTGTTAATTAGTAGTAATCCTTGTGCACATTAGAACTAGAGACTCACAGCTCTAACCCACAGGACCTTTTCCTGCCTGGAAACACGGTAGGAACAGCAAAACTTATCCCAACTTTGAGTGCCTAAGGAAGTTGCTCATAGATGGTTTTGGTGGTCTGATGACTTATCCCCATATTTGGCTTAGATCCATCTATTGCTAATGTCTGTGGGCCTAGATGAAGGTTACAGAGGCCTGGGTTTGTCGAAACTCTGCAACACAAATCTCATTTAAATGTTCTGTGCTTAGAAGTATAGATGCCCGGAAACATCCGTCTTTCTTGGTGTATGTCAAGTCTCCAAAGCTGTGTCCTTCTGCCTGTTCCTCATGCTCTCCTGGTTTGTGGGGTCTGTGTGGGGGTTTGGTGTGCATGGGACGCTGGAGGCCTTTTGCAGATTTGGCATCAATGGAAAGATAGAGCTAGGCCAACATGAGGATCCATAAATCAAACTTATTACTGATAAAGATGAACTGGAAAATACAGCTGGAGCTCCTGGGGCCTCCCGACCTCCGGGTCAGTTCAAGTTCGCTGTCTGTTGGAGAAGAGTAGCAAAAAACAAAAGAGTGGACAAACAGTATCAGGACAGATGTGGGCCAGGTGTGGAGGCGGAGAACAATTGCTGACATCACAACAGACCTAGAAAGGGAAGAGAGGAAAAGTCGGGGGCTGCTGCGGCTTGAGTGACGCTCACATTTAAACCCGTTTCAAGGAGGAAGTGAAAGGAAAGGCCAGAGGGTAGGAGGAGATATCCTAGCCTGTGGTGCATCACAGAGGCCAGGGGGTCCTCAGACCAGGCAGCAGGGGCCAGTCTCCCGAGAGGACCGTTATGGAGGAACAAACTTGTTGCTTAAAATTGGGTACCTGCAGCTACTGATAATCTTAAATTTAACTGCCTGCAGCTACCGATGATCTTACTGAAAGCTGGGAGAGAGAGAGCTGGGCTTCAGGGTAGTCACTGGCAGGGCAACGAGCGATCAACAGTCCAGCCACTGCAGGGCTGAAATCCTAAGAGAGGCACCAAAGGGGGCTGTGGCAGGGGAGGAGCCCATGCCGAGTGGCCTGGGTGTGGGGCTCTGTTGGTGGCTAAAACAGCTCTCTCTGGGTGACCTGCACGGAGATTCAGCCTGATCTCAGGGAGAGAGGGTACACAGTGGATGAGAGTCATCTTCGAAGTTGAAGGTTCCTGGATCTAAGGGCAGAGAGAATCCTGCTGCCGGGCTTCTGAAGTTGCTTGGGCTTTGTTGCTGCTGCTGCTGCTGCTTGTTTTTGCTTGTTTGTTTGTTTGTTTTTAGGAGCCCCTGATTATTTAACCGTCTATTGACCAAGAATCCAAATCCCAATCTGGTGAAAATGGCCAGACCCGAAGGCCTGAACTCTCACTTTGCTGGGGCTAGCTCCTTAGCTTCCTAGAAGCGGGATGGCGTTTTAAATTATTACTGTTGTTGTTGTTGTTGTTGTTGCTATTTGACCAGTTCTCTTTATGTAGCCCTGGCCGTCCTGGAACTCACAATGTAATCCAGACTGGCCTTGAACCCACAGAGATCCTCGCACTTCTGCTTCCCAAGTGTGTGTGTGCCACCAAACCCGGCAGTCACTTGTATCTTCAGGTGACGGGGAGTGTGTGTCAAAGGTAGCAGCCGTGGTTCTCAGGCTTCCTGAGTGGCCCCAGGCCCTGTGGTTTGCCTTTCTCTTCTTATCCTGGGTTCATACCTTCCAATGACCTCCACACAGGCTTTATAAGCACCTGGTGGCTTCAATTTTAATATCATGGAAATCTTACCCCTGGAGCCTTCCTAATGATAAACCTCCCTGTGCTAACAGCACCTTAGCTTTTAATAGCTCGCAGACCCCAGAGCCTGGTCTGTGCTGAGAGTGCTCTATCACACGCACCACCTTCAACGTAACAATTTTACTAGTTTCTTACCCATTTATTTTATGCCCACATTTCTGGAAAGCCAAAAATAAGTGGACTTGGAAGAAAGCATCCCAGAAATTCTTTTAAGAATTTTATAATTTGGAATAACAAAAAACCCAGGATAGCGAAAACTATACTCCACAATGGAAGATCTTCTAGGGGAATCACCATCCCTGAATTCAAGCTGTATTACAGAGCAATAGTGATAAAAACTGTATGGTATTGGTGCAGAGACAGACAGATAGACCAGTGGAATAGAATGGAAGACCCAGAGATGAACCCACACACCTATGGTCACTTGGTCTTTGACAAAGGAGCTAAAACCACCCAATGGAAGAAAGATAGCATTTTCAACAAATGGTGCTGGTTCAACTGGAGGTCAGCATATAGAAGAATGAAGATCAATTCATTCTTGTCACCCTGTACAAACCTTAAGTCCAAGTGGATCAAGGACCTCCACATAAGACCAGATACACTCAAACTAATAGAAGAAAAAGTGAGGAAGAGTCTCGAACACATGGGCACTGGGGGAAATTTTCTGAACGAAACACTTATGCTCTAAGATCAAGAATCAACAAATGGGACCTCATAAAACTGCAAAGCTTCTGTAAGGCAAAAGACACTGCAATTATGACAAAATGGCAACCAACAGATTGGGAAAAGATCTTTACCAATCCTACAACAGATAGAGGCCTTATATCCAAAATATACAAAGAACTCAAGAAGTTAGACTCCAGAGAGCCAAATAACTCTATTAAAAATGGGGTACAGAGCTAAACAAAACATTCTCAGCTGAGGATTATTGAATGGCCAAAAAGCACCTAAAGAAATGTTCAACATCCTTAGTCATCAGGGAAATGCAAATCAAAACAACCCTGAGATTCCACCTCACACCAGTGAGAATGGCTAAGATCAAAAACTCAGGTGACAGCAAATGCTGGCAAGGATGTGGAGAAAGAGGAACACTCCTCCATTGTTGGTGGGATTGCAAACTAGTACAACCATTCTGGAAATCAGTCTGGAGGATCCTCAGAAAATTGGACATTGAACTACCTGAGGACCCAGTTATACCTCTCTTGGGCATATACCCAAATGATGCTCCAACATATAACAAAGACACGTGCTCCACTATGTTCATAGCAGCCTTATCAAGCTGGAAAGAACCCAGATGCCCTTCAACAGAGGAATGGATTCAAAATATGTGGTACATCCACACTACTCAGCTATCAAAAACAGTGACTTCATGAAATTCCTAGGCAAATGGATGGAACTAGAAAATATCATCCTGAGTGAGGTAACCCAATCACAGAAAAACACACTTGGTATGCACTCATTGATAAGTGGGTATTAGCCAAAAACCTCGAATTACCCAAGATGCAATCCACAGACTACAGGAAGCTCAAGAAGAAGGATGACCAAAATGAGGATGCTCCCACTCCTTCTTAAAAGGGGAAAATATCCATAGGAGGGGATGTGGAAGCAAAGTTTAGAGCAGTGACTCAAGGAATGGCTATTCAGAGCCTGCCCCTCATGTGGCCCATATATATACAGCCACCAAAACTAGATAAGATTGACAAAGCTAAAAATGCACGTGGAAAGGGACTGGATGTAGATCTCTCCTGAGAGACACATCCAGAGCATGTCAAATACAGAGGTCAATGCTAGCAGCAAACCACTGAACTGAGAACAGGACCCCTTGGGGGGAATTAGAGGAAGGATTGAAAGAGCTGAAAGAGCTTGCAACCCCATATGAACAACAATGCCAACCAACCAGAGCTTCCAGGGACTAAACCACTACTGAAAGACTATACATGGACTGACCCAGGGCTCCAACTGCATATGTAGCAGAGAATAGCCTTGTTGGGGCATCAGTGGAAGGGGAAGTCCTTGGTCCTGCCAAGGTTGGACCCCCCAGTGCAGAGGAATATAGGGGGGGGGAGTAAGGGGGAATGTATGGGGGGAACACTCATATGAGGGAGGGAGAGGAGAGGGGATGGGGGCTTATGGACAGGAAACCGGGAAGGGGAATAACATTCGAAATGTAAGTAAAGAAATATATCTAATAAAAAATTAAAAAAAATCTGGAAGACTTTATGGCTGATCGCTGCAGGGTTTAATGTTATATTATTCCCTGTGCTGTGAAAGCTGTTCCATTGTTTGGTGCAGGTAAGAGCAGAAATGTATTCCCAAACACCATGGAATTGAGGTAATGAAGAGGCAGTGAACGGTGCACTTGGGAAGAAAAGTCATCGCCCCCTTTACTGTGAAGAAGCGACGTAAAATTGTATTTGAAATGTGAAAAATATATTATGGTTATACATTCTAATTTAAACTGAGAAATGTAAGACGTGTCCAGTTTGTCAAGATAGTTATGACCCTTAACAAGTAAAATAAAGAATGCATTGAGGAAGGCAAAAAAAGAATTTTATAGATCTCTTTGCATTTGCTTTCCTATGTCATGATTTTTGCTTTCTGTAACATTAATCCAATAAATAAAAATACTTGCACTATCATGAAGTTGGGGATTATGACATGTGCCTATCATTAAAGTGCACAAGAGGCAGAGCAGGAGAATGGGTGCAAGTTCCAGGCTAGCCTGGTCTACATAGGCAAATTCTAGTCCTGCCAGGGCTACATAGTAAGATCCTATTTTTAAAAATAGAATATACAGAAATAGAAACAAGCACAATTTTAGTCAGGCCCTGGTGGTGCACACCTTTAATCCCAGAACTCTGGAGGCAGAGGCAGGTGGATTACTGAGTTTGGGGCCAGCCTGGTCTATAGAGCAAGTTCCAAGGCAACCAGGGATACACAGAAAACCCTGTCAAAACAATAACAATGACAACAAAATTTAAGTTAATGACAATCTCCCTGAATTTCTGATTTCCAATGAGTGCTGAAATGACAAATTATTAATGATTTTTATTATTGGAAGATGATTGGAAAAATACCTGCAATATGAAAGAAACAGTGTGTGGGAGTTGGACAGAGTGGCTGATCTGCTAAGAGCAAGGACTGCTCTTCCAGAGGACCCAAGTTCAAGTGCCAACGTCCTCATCCGCTGGGGTATCCAGTACCCTTTTATGACCTTGGAGAACATCAAACATGCAGGTAGTACCCATATACACATGGAGGCAAAATATTCATACACATAAAACAATGAAATAAATAAATGTAATTTTTTAAAATTATACCATATGTGGTAGCCAGAAACATAGATTTTTGTCTGAGAAAAACCAGTACATATCCATTATTTTATCTACCATACAATATTTATGCAGATCCATAGAACATTAGGATGTAAGGAGCTTTGAACAATACCACAACCATGACAGAGACTTATATAGATTAAAATAACTTCTCATGAGATCTGTGTTTCCTTCGTAAGGGGTCCAAGATGGGGTGATTTTATATAAGCCTATTTATAGAGCCCATAGAACTTATTTATAATATGGTCTAATTGTCTTGTGAAGCCTAGGACAGAGCCGGCTAGATTCTGTCCTCAACATGGTAAGCACAGGATTGCTTCAAAGGGACATAATAGAACCATGCACAGGAATGGTCTCTTGGCTCACAGAGGGTTATTTTGCCTAGATATGAAGAGAAAGGATGTAGCTGGCCCTGTGTTGTATGTGTTAGAAAATATTACAGTAGAAATTGAGGATGAAGAACAGGAAATAGAATGGAGTCAGGAGACGCAGTGCCATTGATGGAGTGCTTGCCTAGCATGTATGAAGCCTTGTGTGCGTGTGCCATCCCTAGTGCCTGTGTACTGGGAGAGGTGCTGCCTGGCTGTAAGGAGTGGGGGTGGGGCAAGATCAGAAGTTCAAGGTATCTTTGGCTACCTAGTAAATTTGAGGCTAGCCTGTACTACAAGTGGCACTGTCTCAAGAAAACCAAACCAAACTGAACCCAAGCAAACCTCTTACCATCCAACGATATATGATACTGTGCCTGTTTGGTTTTGGACCCAGCTTGGATAAGGGAATAAGGTACATACTTTACTACAAAAGCACTCCTGGCTCCCAGGTTCTCCTAGCATCCCTCAGTGCCTACCTGGCATACCCTGCTCCCAACACTGAACTTTCCAGCCCAGGGGTTGGGCTGACCTTCCCCCAGAGGGTCCTACCTATATAATCCAGAACACCCTCCCTCTTCCTTCTCCTCCTCCTCCTCTTCCTCTTCTTCTTCCTCCTCCTCCTCTTCCTCCTCCTCCTCCTTCTCTTCCTTCTCTTCTCCTCTTCTCTTCTACATGTACACACTTTATCTCCTCCCTCAACCCCCACCATGGCGATGTCGCTGGCCTCCTTCCTTGGGGCCAGTGAACTCACCTAATGAGATCAGCTTCTTAATAAACACGTGCTAATATATTCAATTCCGGCTTGACTTGGCTCATTTCACTGGCAGAGAAATAACCTATCAGACGGTAAATGACAGGAGAGTACCACGAACTGCAGAGTTAAAGGTTCGATTGAAAACACATATGCCATGCTAAGTAAAATGTGTGCAGGAAAGTTGACTTGCTTATCAAGTAGCCTTGCTTTTAGTGTTGTTTCTCTCAACTCAGTCCCGGGTTTCCTTTCCTGACCGCTGGGCTGGACTTCTGGCTGTGCAGGAAGTCTTCTAGGGAGATTTGGCACAGACATCACTGGATATTGTCCACGTATTCTTTCTTTCTTTCTCTGTTTCACCCTCTAGAAGTGGCAAACACTGCACTTAGGCCCAAGCAAGAAGAGCCCTGCACTTTAGAGGGCCCTGTGTTCCTACTGTATCTTTCTCCATGATGTGAAGCTTCTTAGAGGCTGCTGTACATGCCCCAAACCAGTGCCCCAGCCCCACCCCTTAAGATCATGTTTTGAGTTCCACACTGCCCTCCTCTTTCTACAACTGTCATGTCAGTTCTTCGGAGAGCATCCTGTGCTCATGTGTGTGCAGGCAAAGCCAGGGTGGCCAAGGGATAGCTGTGCACCTGGAGCTACATACTGTCTACATGCATGTTCGGGGGAGCCCGGTGATATGTCAGGGAGCCATGGTGGGAGAGGTAGATAGAGGCCAGGAAAGATTCCTCGAATGCCAGCCTTCTGATACAAAAGTGTAAGAAATTTGAGAATTTTTGCTATTTTATTTCTTTAAAAGATCTTTCTTTCCTTCCTTTTCCCCATCCTTCCTTCCTTCCTTCCTTCCTTCCTTCCTTCCTTCCTTCCTTCCTTCCTTTTTTCCCTTCCTTCCTTTTCCCCATTCTTTCCTGCCTTCCTTCCTTTAGTTCTAGGCCTATAGGTGGAGATGTAAGATGTGAAAACCCACCAGCTTAGTTGTTGGATAGCTTACGGTCCTTACCTTACTCCTAAAAACCTGTCCCTCTGCTGCAAGGTCTTCTGTGGTGGGCAGCTGTATTCTTACCAGGTAACCAATGCCAGGGCAGTGTGAGCCATGCTTTACAGTTGGGGCCTCAGATGTGCACACCACAGTCTATAGGGGAACTCAGCACAGACCCCACAGAGCACTCAGTACTTTGGGAACTGTGTGTCAGGGTTTTGCAGTTTTTGGTTTCCCTCAGGATCTCCACCCACTTAGTGCTGTGTGCGTCTGATTCAGAGCTGCTTTTCTGTTGTCTCCCCATATCTGTTGGTCCTTGTGATGCCTGGTCTGAGCTTCCATAGAGAGAGTAGTTCACAGAAGGTCTCAGGTTCGATCCCCGGCTCTCACGTCCGTCTGACTGCTGCATTCAGTACTTAGTGTAAGCGCCCAGAATGAAGGAAGAGAGGTTTCCCTGGTTTTCCCCTCTGCTAGGGTTGATGTTGTCTAGATCGGACTCCTCCCACCTCTCCTATCGAGAATCTTGCTTCCTGATAGCCTACGCTCAGCTTCTCCAGGTTGTACCCTGGAGGTTTTGCGTGTCCGTTGTCTTCCGTAGTGATGTGTACTGTAAGGCCTCTGTGTCTTCGCTTGAGTGAAGTGTCTCAGCAAAGCCTTAGCCATGTTTGGCTCAATCAGCAGAGGCGGAGAACTTGTTTCAAGGCTGTCTGAGCCTTGAAGAAATGTTGTTTCTTAGAAAATCTGCACCTGGTGCTACGGAGGACTTGCGGCTGCACCAGCCTTGTCCTAAGACACCTCTAGTCAACCTGGACTTCTTATTTTTGATGATGGCTAGCCATGGTCAAAAGGGACTTGGGCCATCAGCTCTCTCAGGCAGCAAGATAACTTTGGTAGTTGGAACTTTTCCCAGCCCCAATTAACCTTCTATAATGTTTGAATAATATCAGTCTTTTCCAAGAAGACAGAAGCCCCCTGCTCCATTGGAAAATGAAAGCTTAGCATCTTGGTGAGCTTCTCTTTCTACTTCAGCGTCTACGATCAGCATGGATCAATAGCCATCTTGGGGGAAAGTGATGCAGTATTCCTTCTTAAGACATCATTAAATGGTGGAATATGACTGTGTTCATCTTATATACACATATATATGGAGGTCAGAGGTCAACGCTGGCTTTGGTTCCTGAAGAACCAACCACCTTATCTCCCTCTTACCCCCAGTGTGTATGTGTAAGTATATGTGCATGTATGAACCGTAAGCTCATTCTTGGGGTTAAGCTAGCCTGTGATCACATAATCTTTCTGCCTCTAATCCTGGGGCTACAGACATGTACAGCCATATCTAGCTTTTCTATGGGACTGAGTATCAAAGCTTGGGTCCTCTTTTTTACAGAGCCATATCCTCAGCCACAACCTTGTGTATTTGAGGCAGGGTCTTCTAGTCACCTGAGGCTAGGCTATGCTGGCTATTCTAAGAGTACAAGTGTGCACCACCACACCTGGCTTTTTCACATGCATTCTGGTGTGGAATGCAGGTCCTTCTGCTCCAATGGAGCAAACACTTTGCTCACGAAGCAATCTCTCTCTTCTTGTGAGGGATTCATGTATCCTGGGCTGGTCTCAAATTCATTGTCACCCAGGATGACATTGATCTCTTGCCTCGATCTCCTGGTGCTGGAATGGTATGCATGCTCACCATAAACCCATTTACTGGAGGTTAAAAATAGGGCTTTGTGCTCCCCAGGTGTATACACACACACACACACACACACACACACACACACACACACACACACACAGAGAGAGAGAGAGAGAGAGAGAGAGAGAGAGAGAGAGAGAGACCCTCATGCTACCTAGGCTAGCCTTGAACTTTCTGTGTAGTTGAGGGTAAACTCATGATCTTCCTGTCTCCATCTCAGCGTTGGGGTCTCAGGTGTGCATCAGCACATGAGACTTAGGTGGTATTGAGGATTGAATCACAGGGCTTGCCACTTGCTAAGAAGGCACCACTGGGTTAACTGAGCCACATGTCCAGCTCTAGTGATAAAAGTTTTGAATGAGTGCACTGTTAAAGTTTCAAGACGCTCACAGCGATGCAACCAGGCAGAGGACTTTTTGGGTCTGAGAAAACTATGATCCAAAGAACAGAGTCAGCCAAAGAACCTGCTTCCAGACTTGCTTGAGGCCAGAAAGACTAGGGCAAATCCTGTTTCCATGAATGTCGTATTCCAGGGTGTCCTTGGCCTTCATTTTCTTGCCCACTTGCTCCCCTTTCTTGCTTTCCCCTCTCCAGGTACCTGCTTGCCCCTCTCCTCTGCATTTTAATGAGAGCATACTAAGCATTTGGAAGGGATTCCTGGGGCCAGTCAGTTTATTTAACAAAGTAAAATAGGAAGAAGCAAAGGGGAAAACCAAAATCGTTTCCTCTTTCTATAAATTGTGTTTCTTGGGTCTGCCTGGGGCAGCCTGCAGAGGTGAGTGGTGTGGTCCTCTGAGCTGTTGTCTAGATCTGGCCTTGCTCTTTCACTTTCAGGAGACTTGAGGGACCCCAAGAGCATCACTGTGGAAACCTTCAGGGGTTCCCAAAACTAACCAACTTGGAACCCTGCCCAAGCACCCATCCTAGTTGGATTCACCCTCCACCCCAGCTGGGTCTCACTGGGATACAGCCTGCAGAGTAGGGTCTACCAATGACACAACCTACAGAGTAGGGTCCACTAGTGTCACAGCCTACAGTGTAGTGTCAACCTGAGGCATAGCCAACAGAGTCCTTTGTTGTTTGGTCCACAGCTCCCCCCACCTTCCTGTGAAGTCCTGCTGCCATCAGGATCATCCAGCCAATACCAGGGAAAGCCAGATGCCTAAAGAACAGCTTAAGAACATAATCAACAAGGACTAGGGCCATACGGAATCACCAGAGTCCCATCTATTCTGCTACAACAAACCCTGAATATTTTAATGAAGTTGAAGCACATGAAGAGGATCTTAAATCCACTCTTAAAAGATTATAGAGTCCTTTAGAGAGAACATGAATAAATCTCTTAAGGAAATACAAGGAAATGCATTCAAACAGAGGCATTAAAAGAGGAAACAAATAAATATAAATAAATACAGGAAAACACAATCAGACAGGTGGGAAATGAATGAAAGTGTCCAAGATCTGAAAAGGGCAATGGAAGCAATAAAGGAAACAAGCAATCCTGGAGAGGGAAAACTGAGAAAAGAGAGCAGGAACTATAGACACCAGCATCACCCACAAAATACAGGAGATGGAAGAGAGAGTCTCTGGTTTAGAAGATATGATCAAAGAAACCAATGTATCAGTCAAAGAAAATGCAAAATCTAAAAAGTTCATGACATAAAACATCCAGAAAATTTGGGACACTATGAAAAGACCAAACCTAAGAATAATGGGAACAGAAGATGATGACAACAACAATGACGATGATAACGAGGAAAAAGAGGAAGAAGAGAAGGATGAGGAGGAGGAGGAAGAGGAGAAGGAGGAGGAGGAGGAGAAGGAGGAGGAGGAGGAGATTCCCAGCTCAAAGGCTTAGAAAACATCTTCAACAAAATAATAGAAGACAACTTCCCTAACTCAAAGAAAGAGATGCCTATTAACAGACAAGAAGCCTACAGAACACCAAATTGAACCAGAAAAGAAAATCCTCCTGCTACATAATAATCAAAATACTAAATATACAAAACAAAGAAATAATTTTAAAAGCAGCAATAGGAAAAGCCCAAGTAACATACAAAAACAGACTTATGAGAATTATATCCTATTTCTCATCTGATACTTTAAAAGCTAGAATGGCCTGGGCAGAGGTCTTATAATCTCTAAGAAACCACAGATGCCAGTCCAGACTACTATCTAGCAAAACTTTTAATCCCCATAGATGGAGAAACCAAGAAAGTCCATAATAAAACCAAATCCAAACAATGCCTTTCATCTGACCCAACCCTACAGAGGATACTAGAAGGAAAACTCCAACCCAATAAAACCAATAGAAAAGAAATGCAAACACAAACACACACATTTCTCTCTCTCTCTCTCTCTCTCTCTCTCTCTCTCTCTCTCTCTCTCTCTCTCCCTCCCTCCCCCCCCCCCTCCCCCCACTAACATCAAAATAACAGGAAATAATCATTAGTCATCAATGGACTGAATTCTCCAATAAAAAGATACAGGCTAAACGAGTGGATAGGTAAACAGAATCCATCATTCTGCTATATATAAGAAACACATCTCGGCAACAAAGATAGTAATTACAAAGGTCTAGAAAAAAGGTTTTCCGAGTAAATGGAAAGAAACAAGCTGGAGTAGCTATTCTAATATCTAATAAAATAGACTTTCATCTGAAAGTAATCAAAGGAGACAGGGAATGACTCATACTCACCAAAGGAAAAATCTACTATGAGGAAATCTCAATTCTGAACATATATGCCCCAAATGCAAGAGCATACACATTCATAAGAGGAACATTATTAAAGCTTTAATCTCACATTGAACCCCACACATTAATATTGGGAGACCTCAACACCCCACTCTCACCAATGGACAAGTCATTGAGACAAAAACTAAACAGAGAAATAACAAAACTAACAGAGATTGTGATTCTAATGTACCTAACAGATATCTACAGAACATTTCACCCAATCACAAAAGAATATACCTTCTCAGCACCTCATGGTACCTTCTCCAAAACTAACCATATAATCGGTCACAAAACAAACCTCAACAGATTAAAAAATGTTGAAATAACCCCATGAATCCTATAAGATCACTGTGGATTAAACCTGGACGTCAACAACAATAGGAACAACAGAAAGCCTACATATTCATGGAAACTAAGCAACTCTTTGCTCAATGATCACTGGGTCAGGGGAGAAGTAAATAAAGAAATTAGAGACTTTCTAGAAGTCAATGAAAATGAGGGCACCACAAACCCAAACTTATGGGATACTATGAAAGCAGTGCTCAGAGGAAAATTCAAAGCACTAGATGCCCTCATAAAGAAGTTGGAAGTTCTCAGACTAACGAATTGAAAGTACATATGAAGGCTCTAATAAAAAAAAGGAAGCAAACACCCAGGAGGAGTAGATGGTAGGAAATAATCAAAATCAGGGATGAAATCAATCAATTATAAACAAGGAGAACAATACAAAGAATCAATGAAACCAAGGGCTACTCCTTTGAGAAAATCAACAAGATTAAAAAAAAAACAACCCTAGACAAATAATTAAAAGGCAGAAAAACAGTACCAAAATTAACAAAATTAGAAATGAAAAGGGAGACATAACAATGGACACTGAGTAAATTCAAAGAATGATTAGGTCTTTTGTCAAAAGCCTGTACTCCACAAAACTGGAAAATCTAAATGAAATGGATCATTTTCTAGATAAATATCAATTACCAAAGCTAAATCAAGATCAGATAAACTATCTAAACAGTCCCATAACCCCTAAAGAAATAGAAGCAGCCATTAAAAAGAAGTTCTGGGACAGATGGTTTTAGTGCAGAATTCGACCAGACTTTCAAAGAAGACCTGATGCCAATACTTCTCAAAGAACTCCACAAAATAGAAACAGAAGAAACACTGTCAAACTCATTCTATGAGGTCACAGTTACCCTGATACCTAAGCCACACAAAGAATCAACAAAGACAGAGAATTTCAGACCAATTTCCCTTATGAACATTGATGCAAAAATACTCAATAAAATCTTGCAAACTGAAACCTATATGACAAGAACTTCAAGTTTCTGAAGGAAGAAATTGAGGAAGATCTCAGAAGATGGAAAGATCTTCCTTGCTCATGGATTGGTAGGATTAACCTAGTGAAAATGGCCATCTTATCAAAAGCAATCTCCAAATCCAATACAGTCCCCCATTAAAATTTCATAAAATTCTTCACAGATCTTGAAAGAACAATTCTCAAATTCATTTGGAAGAACAAAAAACCTAGGACAGCTAAAATGACCCTGAACAATAAAAGAACTTCTGGAGGAGTCACCATCCCTGAACTCAAGCTGCACTACAGAGGAACAGTGATAAAAGCTACACGGTATTGATAAGACAAGTTGATCAATGGAATTGAATCAAAGACCCAGAAATAAACCCATATTTCTTTGGACACTTGATTTTTGACAAAGAATCCAAAACCATACAATGGAAAACGGAGAACATTTTCAAAAAATGGTGCTGTTCTAACTGGATATCTGCATGTAGAAGAATGAAAATAGATAAACATTTAACCACCCTGCACAAAACTCAAGTACAAATGGATCAAAAACCTCAACACAAAACCAGGAACAGTTAACCTAATAGAACAGAAAGTGGGGAATAGTCTTGAACTCATTGAAACAGGAGACAACTTCCTGAACAGAACTCCAATGGCTCAGGCAGGTGCTAAGGTCTACAATTAAGAAATGGCACCTCATGAAACTGAAAAGCTTCTGTAAGTCAAAGGATACCATCATCAGAACAAAATGACATCCAACTGATTGAGAAAAGATCTTCAGTAACCCAACATCTGACAGAAGGCTAATATCCAAGAATATATAAAGAACTCAAGAAGTTAGACATTGACTATCCAAATAACCCAATTTAAAAATGGGGTACAGAATTAAACAGAGAATTCTCAACAGAGGAATCTCAAATGGCCAGCAAACACTAAAGAAATGTTCAACCTTCTTAGTCATCAGGGAAATGAAAATCAGAACGACCCTGCGATTCTACCTTACACCTATCAAAATGGTTAAAATTGGAAACTCAAAAGACAACACACGCTAGTGAGGTTGTTGAGCAAGGGGAACACTCCTCCGTGGCTGGTGGGAGTGCAAACTTGTACAGCCACTCTGGAAATCAATTGGGCAGTTTCTCAGAAGAATGGCAATCCTTCTACCTCAAGACTCAGCTATACCACTCCTGGGTATATACCTAAAAGATGCTCCACCATCCCCCAAGGAAGTTTGCACAACTACGTTCATAGCAGCCTTATTCATAGTAGCCAGAAACTGGAAACAACCCAGATGTCACGTAACTGAAGAATGGATACAGAAAATGTGGTATATCTACACAATGGAGTACTACTCAGCCATTAAAAACAAGAACGTCATGAGTTTTCCAGGCAAGTGGATGGAACTAGAAAATATCATCCCGAGTGAGGTAACCCATACCCAAAAGGATATGCAGTGGTATGCACTCACTTATGAGTGGGTATTAGCCATGAAGGACAGGATAACCATGCTGTAATCAACAGCCCCAAAGAAGCCAAACAACAAGAGAGCACAAGGGAGGATGCTTGAATCTTTCTCAGAAGAGGAAACAGATTGGATATGGGAAGTCAATGGAGGAAGGAACTGGGTGGAGAGGGGATGGGGAGGGGAGCAGAGCGAAGGTGGGGAATCATGTATAGGGAGACCAGGGGAGAGGGAATGCATAGTCTGGGAGGTGAGGACAATCCCTAGGATGTGCCAGAGACCTGGGATGGGGAGAGACCCCAGAGGGCAACTCTAGCTGAGATTCGTAGCAGTAGGGGATTTAGATCCTGAAGTGTCCACTTCCTGTAGTCAGGCAGGATTCCCAGTGGAGCAGTTAAGGACACCAACCACCCACAGAGCCTTCAACCCAAAATGTGTCCCGCCTACAAGATATACAGGGACTGAGGGAATGGCTGGCCAATGACTGCCCCAACTTGAGACCCATCCCACAGGCAAGAAATAATCCCTGACGCTATTAATGATACTCCATTATGCTTGCAGACAGGAGCCTAGCATAACTGCCCTCTGAGAGGCTCCATCCAGCAGCCAATGGAAAGAGACGCAGAGACTCACACCAAAAGAGCAGATGGAGCTTGAGGAGTCTTACCGAAGAGGTGGGAGAAAGAGTGAGGGACCCGAAGAGAATAGGGACTCCAGAACAAGACCAACAGAGCGATTAACCTGGACCCTCGGGGGCTCCCAGAGACTGAGTCACCAACCAAAGAGCGAGCGTGAGCTGGACCCAGGTCCCGAGTACATGTGTAGCCAATGAGCAGGCAGGTTGGTCTTCACGTGGGCTCCCCAAACAGCTGGAGTAGATTTGTCTCTGAGCCTGCTGCCTGTCTGCCTGTGGATCCAGAGTCCCTAAATGGGCAGCCTTGTCTGGCCTCAGTGGGAGAGGATGTGCCTAGTCCCACAGCAACTTGATGTGTGGGACGGGAGGTAGGAGTGGGAGGATGGAGGGTAGAGGTGAGGGGGGTTAACACACGGAGGGGTGCTTCCCCTTCTAAGGGGAATGGGGAGGACTTACATGAGGGGGTACTGGGAGGAGAGGAAGGGCTGATATTGGGTTATAACGTGAAAAACTAAATTTATTATAAATAAATAAAATTCTGTTTCTCTGAGGCTAAAGAGCTCCTGGGAATTTTCTTCAGGGTTGCTTTTCTCTAGGGTTGTTTTGTTTTAGTTTCTGAGTAGAGATGGATTCTTCCATTAATTCAATATCTCCAGAGCTTGTATTGTAACCAAACCCTGCTTGAGGTGTCAGAAAAACCCAGAGAACTGAAATGACCAAAGCTTTGCTTTCTGTGGGATGATGTCACAGGTGAGGCAGGTAAAAGATAGAAGGAGGCTTGTCATTGGACAAGAAGGAAGGATGGGCGGGAGAAAAGTTTGAAGGAAGAGGAGGAGACTGGAACGGAAAGGGGAAGAGAGAGAAGGGAGAGGGAGAGAAACCATAGTAGGTGACGTTAAGATTCTGCTCTGTGTGAACGGGACCCCCATTGAAGGAATCAGAGAAAGGACTGGAAGAGCTTGAAGGGTCTCGAGACCCCATATGAACAACAATGCCAACCAACCAGAGCTTCCAGGGACTAAGCCACTACCCAAAGACTATACATGGACTGACCCTGGGCTCCAACCTCATAGGTAGCAATGAATATCCTAGTAAGAGCACCAGTGGAAGGGGAAGCCCTTGGTCCTGCCAAGACTGAACCCCCAGTGAATGTGATTGTTGGGGGGAGGGGGGTAATGGGGGAAGGATGGGGAGGGGAACACCCATATAGAAGGGTAGGGGGAGGGGTTAGGGGGATGTTGGCCTGGAAACTGGGAAGGGGAATAACAATCGAAATGTTAATAAGAAATACCCAATTTAATAAAGATGGGGGAAAAAAATTAAAACTCAAAAAAAAAAAGATTTTGCTCTGTGTATTTACAGGTTGTTATTAATGTTCTTAGGGATGGATGTGTACTGGGCTTTGTATGTTTAGGTGGGCAATTATATCTTATCAATTGGATCTAAGGTTATTGTGTTGCATGTTCTTTCATGTGTAGATTTAAGTGTAATGGAGTGTGGGGAGGCTGGTCTGGGCCGCCACGGAACTGGAATGTGTGCTTCTGGCAAGATATCCAGTAGATATCTTGGGGCACTGCAGTGCTGGACTTAGTGGGGATAAAAGACAACCTTACTTTTTTAATTTTTTATATTTTTACAACAACAGCTTTCATATCAGATTTAGTGCATGGGGGAAATAAACACTAAACCAGATAAGTGACAGCATGGTGTATGTGTGTGTGTAAGTGTGTGTGGGCATGTGTATAAGTGTGTTTGTGCATGTGTGTAAGTGTGTGTGGGCATGTGTGGTATGTGCGTGTGTGTAAATGTATGTTGTGGATTTGACTTATTGCTCATATTATGTTAATTGGATTCCCAAATTACACGAGAATTTGCACATCTGTGTGTGAGATTCCAACAGTCCCTGCTCTCAGCTGGTTCTAATTGGTGAATAAAGTTGTTGGCAGCCAATGGCTGGGCAGGGAGACATAGGCAGGACTTTGGGGTTCCAAGGCAAGGAACTCGAGGGAGGAAAAGTTCGCCATTGCCAGGGAAGTGGAGGTCCCAGTCTGAGAAGTGGAGAACAGAAAAACAGACACTGCCAAGATGTTAAGTGTCTGGGTTCGTGGCTGTGAGGGCTGCAAGCCTAGGTCCATGGCAGCTAGGATGGGAAATAGATTTTAGTAAGTAATAATTAGGAATATTGGAGGGGAGAGTGTGTTAGCCATGGAGAGGTTTGGTACCCAGCCATTGTGCTGTTCAAGTCATTTTAAGCAAGAGGGCTGCGGGTTTGTGTGTTTCTTTCTGGAATCTAGAGCATTTGGATGGGTGGTGAGAAGTGCATGCGTACCCACCAGGGAGTTTAGTGCAAATTAACAATTTACTACATCATGTACATGTGTATCTGTGTGTGTGTGTGTGTGTGTCTCTGTGCATGTGCATGCAAGCACATGTGTGTATGCATGTGAGAGTGTGTCTGTGTATATGTGTCTGTGTGTGCTGCCTATGAGCGTTTGTGCATGTGTGCTATGTATAGGTGTGTATATGTGTGTGTGTGTGAGTGTGACTGTGTGTGTGTGCATTTGAGCATATATGCATGTGTGGTGTGAGTGTATGAGTGTGTTTGTGTGAGTGTGTGTGTATTTGTGTGTTCTGTGTGAGTGTCCGTGTGTATGCACATGTGTGGAGTGGGAGTGTATGTGTGTATGTATACAAGTGTACATGTATGGTGTACGTATGTGTGTGTGTGTGCTGGTGGTGGTTAGTGTTAGAATACAGTTAAGTGCAGAGTACAGTGGCCAGGGAAGCCTTCTGGAGAGGCTGACATTTCAATAAAGACCTGAAGGTGAAGGGTCAGAGACTCTGACATAAGGAACAGTCCTTATAAAAAAAATTGCAGGTGTAAAAGCCACAGGTAGTTGCGTGCCTGGCAAGCTTTGGGACTGTGCATTGGCCAGTGTGACTGAATCAAGAAGGGGGAAAGCACTGGGAAGAGCAAGAGTGAGGTTGGGTGGACCAAGCGTGTCAGCATGTACCCGTCATCACAGTTACTTAGGAAGAGGAGACGGGAACACAGTGCCGTGGCTGGACAGGAGGACAGAGGAGTCTTTTGTTTGGAGTTTGATTGACTCTAAGTAAAATGCGAAGCCTTTCTGTGGTTTAACCTAAGGAATGACAAGACCTGCCTTGTATTTTAACAGGGTCTGTCTGTCAGTCAAGAATAACTGTGAGAGAAAAGGGTGGACCAGTTATAATGCTACCCTACATAGTACAGGGAAGAGAGGAAGGTTCTTAGGCCTGGGCAGGAAGCAGAGGTAGAAAGCTTTAGATAGAGTTTGATAGAAGAGTTTAAAAGATTTGAGAATGAAATGATGACTGGTTATGAGGAAAAGAAAAGGATTAAATAGATCAGGGTTTTGTTTATTTGCTTGTTTTTGTTTTCCAAGTAGCAAAGTAGCAAAAGTAATTTGCAATGTAGGTTCCTGTCAGAGAATGGATCTTCATGAGGAATTGCGAGTGTCTACTCACACATATGCCTGCAGAGGCAGGCATTCTCACCCAGTGATACTCTGTTTGGGAAATAAACCTCAGTGGTTCATGTCCTCAGCATGACCAGCACATGGCCAGGAGCTGCTGGTGTGACTGGGAGTTGGGGCAGGGCTCCCTTTTGAGTAGAAACAAAATTCAATGATGCTGTGGCAGATGGTGGATAGCAGGGACGAATCTGGTCTTCACACCGCTGAGGGTGGGCAGGCTGGTCTTCACACCGCTGAGGGTGGGAAGGCTGGTCTTCACACTGTTGAGGGTGGGAAGGCTGGTCTTCACACCGCTGAGGGTGAGTAGGCTGGTCTTCACACTGCTGAGGGTGGGCAGGCTGGTCTTCACACTGTTGAGGGTGGGTAGGCTGGTCTTCACACTGCTGAGGGTGGGTAGGCTGGTCTTCACACCGCTGAGGGTGTGAGGGTAGGCTCCTCATCCAGGGCAGTAACTAAGGCTTGCCACCAGCTTTCAGGGACTGTGTGCTGCCCACTGTCCTTCTTTAAGAAATAATTCTTAGAGAGGTCCAAAGACAAATTGAACGCCATGTTTTTTTGTTTGTGAGTTTTCTGGAGCTGAGGACCGAATCCAGGGCTTTATGCTTGCTAGGCAAATGCTCTACCACTGAGCTAAATCCCTAAATCCAGGTTTGTTTGTTTGTTTGTTTGTTTTTTAGCTTTATTTATTTTATGTATGTGCGTACACTGTTACTGTTTTCAGGCACATCAGAACAGGGCATTGGATCCCATTACAGATGATTGCGAGCCACCATGTGGGTGCTGGGAATTGAACTCAGGACCTCTGGAAGAGCAGTCAGTGCTCTTAACCACTGAGCCGTCTCTCCAGCCCTCATCTTTTTTAAGAGAGAGAAAGAACATAATCTTGTATAGTTAGGGAGTTGGGGAGAGTATGGCAGAAGTTGGGAGAGAGAAAAGAATATGATCAAAATATATTGCATGAAATTCTTCAAGAATAAATGAGAACATTATTTAAAAAGTCATTCCTGAGCTTAATTTCAAGATTTCTAATTAAAAAAATTTGTGAAAACTTTTGGTTATTTTATTTGCTTGATTATCTGTAGAGATTTTGTCTCTGTAGTTCTATTTTTTTTTGACTGTAGTGACTTGTTTTAATTCAAGCCTACCTTTTTCTTTTAACTGCAACTGTCAGTCAGCCCATCCTACACAAATGCCCCCCAGTGCTGCGCCATCCTCTGCTGAAGTATATATGTACTGTTTTCTAGCTGTGTCCAACTTGGGAGGGACAAAGACATAAGCACATTCCAAATACCCCCATTAGTAATCTTGGCTGGTCTCCATTTTCCTCAGTCTAGGAAAGAGTTGTACACACTTGGAATCTTTCTGTCTCTCTGTCTCTCTCCTTTTCTCTCTTTCTCCTTCTACCTCTCTGTCCCTAACTCTGTGTCTCTGTGTCTGTCTCTCTGTCTGTCTATGACTCTGTGTCTCACTGTTTCTATCTCTGTTCCTTTCCTCTCTTGAAATAGGGTCTCTCATGTAGATCTGGCTGTCCTGGAACTCACGGCGTGACCAGGCTAGCCCCAAACTCACAGAGACCTGCCTTCCTCTGCTTCCCGGGTGCTGGAATTAAAGGTGTGCTCCTCCGTGCCAAGCATCATTGTCTCTTGATCATTTGGCTTCCATTTTTCTAAGACAAGATCTTATTTTGTAGTTCAGGCCCACTTGGAACTCACTATTTAGACCAGGCTGTCATTACAGCAACCCTACTGCCATAGGCCCCGTGCAGACATTACAGGTGTTAGCTACTGTGGTGGCTCTTCCTGGCTGTCAGCTTGACTACATCTGGAATGAACTACATGGAGGGCACACCTATGATCCAGATCTTGAGACTGGAAGACACAGGCTTCTGACCCAGATCTTGACGAGATTTTGAGGTATAGTGGCCATGAAAAGCCCAGGCAAGGTAGTGCAAGTCTTTAATTCCAAGCAGATATCTGAATTCAGAGCCAGCTTGGAACAGGGCAAGTCCAAGATCCAGGAACGGTGGTACACACATTTAACCTGGGCCACACCATCTTCTGGAGACCTCCATGAGGACATTGGAAGGAGGAAGATTCACTCTTCTTCCTCTTCCTTGCCTGCTTGCACTTATTGCCAGCACGTCTGTTCACCCTACTTCAGGATTCCAGCTTATACAGAAGAGCAGCTGAAACACCCAGCCTCATGGGACTGAGAAACTAATAGATTTTTCCTATTCACAGCTGCCCACTGTCGGGTCAGCTGGACTTCAGACTGTAAGTCATTCCAGTAAATTCCCTTCATATATAGAGACATTCCCTAATTCTGTGGCTCTAGAGAACCCCGACTATTACAGCTACCACACACAGCTTTTTCTTCTGCCACACTCAACTTTAAATTGGCTATTTTTTTTATGTAGTATCCAAGGAATTATCAGAAGAAATAAAATTTATTATAGTTCTAAACTCCAGGCAACATTTATTGTACCAAATTAATAATAAAGGACATGAAAATTCACAAAGAGCTTGCCATGTATAAAATCATTCTTCATGATTGTGGAAGTTATAATAGCTACCCTATAATATACAGTAGTTACTGTAACTTCTACATGAAACCCATGCCTTACATCTGTTGTTCAGCAAAGAACATTTATTATAATTGTCACTGGATTATGAATGATTTTGGTGTTTGTGGTTGGGTGTGTGTTTTTCTTTTCTTTTTTTTTTCTTTTTGCTTCAGTTAAAAAAAAGATGAGAAAAACTAGAAAACCCAAACCCGAAACCTTTTCTGTGTACAGTTCAGATCTTGATAATGAAGCAAATACCACAAGGAGTCAAGCAAGTTAGCAGTACTGGGAAGCCGTGAGGACTGCAGCTTCTGCGTTCGAGCCAACCCATCTGCTAACTCAGCCTCCTCCAGTCGGCCCAGGGATCTGCTGGCAGTGTCCCAGCTGGAAAGCACTGCCCTTAAGCATAGAGGACATGAGCATGGTGTCCCACACGCTTGACCCCAGCACTTGGACCTCCTGGCCAGCCTGGTCTACAATTCTAGGAAAGCCAGGGCTACACAGAAAAGCCCTGCCTTGAAAAGAAAAGAAAAGAAAAGGAAAGGAAAGGAAAGGAAAGGAAAAGAAAGGAAAGGAAAGGAAAGGAAAAGAAAAGAAATGAAACGAAAAGAAGGCAGGGAACAAGCTTAAACTCATAAGGATCTGTTTTGATAACTTTGTGTTTGGTCTCCCCTTCATATTGGCCCAGATCAAACGTTGATCAGTCGTTCTCAATCTGCCTGGGGACACTTTAGAAATGCCTTTGTCCCGATGTCTCTCCAGATCATGGTCATCTGTTGCTCAGGACTAGGTCCCAGATGTCCAGGGCGCCGCTGTGTCCTGGGCTCATACACGGCCTCCTCTGCAGGTTCTTCTGTGGTTGAGAGACCGTGGTTAGCACCTCCCCTCTCATTCCCTGGGTTGTTTCCGGCAGGTTCTGCGAGGCAGAACTCTGGTCTCTAGTGACTGCTTGTCCAGAGAGAAGGTTGTTTCCTGCAAGACACTTTGGCCGCACATGCAGGTTATCTCTGCCAACCAGAGCAGCCTGCAGAAGACGCGACGCTACCTCTCGGCACGCACACAGAGCCGCCTTCCGCACTACACATCAAACGCCGACTCTGTTGCCCAGTGAGATACCAACTAAGATAATGTGCGCTACACCTCGGTTCAGTGTGCAGAGAAAAATGTCAAACCCGTTAGTGCCTCTTATCTTTGCCATCTGAAGCAATGGATCTCTCCTCTGTTTTAGCTTGCTACCTACCCTCTCAGAAGACCTGTCTTGGCTTGTTTCATCTTAAACTCTGTGGTTCCCAGTCCTTATGCAGAGCCCAAGAGGGACCCCTTATTCGTGTTCATGAGGGATGTTCTAAGATGGCGGCTTTTAAACTGTGGTTGTTGGGTGGCCAGTGGTCAGAGTGCTGCCTGAGATCTGGTTAGTTAGGCCAGCTCCCACGATGATAATGTGAACTTCAAAGGTGTTGCTTTCACAGGGCTCTGTGCGGTTCCCATGCCCCTTAGTTTCTCAGGAGACTTAGAAAAGCCCTGACCAGCTGCATCATGTCTCCAGGTGACTTGGACGCACGGTCAGTTTGGCCCCACCACGAGCAGTTACGGTAGAGTACCTGAAAGTGAGCCTTTAGATCATAGCTTTTCCAAGAATACAAAAGACCTTTTTGCATCCATGGAAGACAGTTGTACTGCCTTTCTCCCCGGACAGAGACTGGCCAGGCCAGTTTCTTAGAATTTAGATTAAGCGCCTGTATCTTTTCTTTTCCTAGAGAAGATGGAGTTATGAAGTCATTCATGCCTAAAGCTGCCATGACTCTCAGGATTTACCTGTACTCTAGGAAATTTTCTTATTCTGGATTTTCTCTTGCAGCCTTCCCTTCTTTCTCCTCAGTATTTCAATTCTTGTTTTGACAATCTATTTGTGGCTGTTTTACAAAATTGTAAGTAATCTAAAACACAGTGAGGGAATATAAGGGATTGTAAGAGAGGAGACATCTTTTCCTTAGTTAGTGCTGGTTCATGGTAGATAACCTCTGTCAGACAAAACAGATGTGTGTGTGTGTGTGTGTGTGTGTGCGTGTGCCTGTGTGCGTGTGTGCATGTATGTGTGTGTGTGTGTGCGGAGGGTGTGTGAGTGTGTGTGTGTATGTGTGTGTGTGCATGTGTGTGTGGGGGAGAGTGTGTGAGTGTGTGTGTATGTATATGTGTGTGTGCATGTGTGTGTATTTGTATGTGTGTGTGCGCGTGTGTATATGTGTGTATATGTGTGTGCATGCATGTGTGTATGTGTGTGTATGTGTGTGTATATGTGTGTGCATGCATGTGTGTGTATGTATATGTGTGTGTGAGTGTGTGTGTGGAGTGTGTGCGTGTGCGTGTATGTGTATGTGTGTGTGCGTGCATGTGTGTGTGAGTGTGAGTGTGTGTGTGCGCGTGTGCATGAGTGTGCGTGAGTGTGTGTGAGTGTGTGTGAATGTGTGTGTGTGTGTGTGTGTGTGTGTGTGTGTGTTAGGGGACCATGAGGCCCGCCCCCAGCTGAGGAGCTCTCAGCAGTTAATGGAACTGAGCAGAGTAAAGTTGTTCTTCCCCAGTGACTTGGCTGTTGCTGAGGTACCCGTGCTCCACCATATTAACTCCACACTCAGGTTTACGTGACAGCACTGGTTAAACTCACATGGTCATCTAAAGAAGACTAAAAGAAGACATCAAAGTAGGAGGGGTCTTGTGAGGTAAGAGAGTCAGAGGGCGGGGTGGAGAATAGGAGAGAGAGGAGGAAGGAGTGTGATCGGCATATGTACATGGACGGATGGATAGATGAATGGATGGATAGGTGGATGGACGGACAGGTGGATGGACAGACAGATGGATGGGTGGATGGACGGACAGGTGGATGGATGGACAGATGGATGGACAGATGGATGGACAGATGGATGGACAGATGGATGGATAGATGGATGGATGGACAGACGGATGGATGGATGGATGGATGGATGGATGGATGGATGGATGGATGGGTGGATGGTCAATGATGTATTAAAAAGTACTTCTAGTCAACATGTTCACAATAGAAAAGCATCCAAAGTTACTTATTATGTCATAACTTTATAACCTCAGAAAGAAAATGGACACCAAAGAAACAGTTGGAAGTGTATATTTTATGATATGATTGATGGAGAATGGACAGCTAGGAAGAAATGTAATTGAATAAATGGCTTATGATCTAAACGTAGTGAACTGGGGGAACTCAAGAGCTCACGTTTGCCTTGAGTCTTTACCTGCATCTGCAGGAAAATTCTGTTTCCTTCCTTTGGGTGTGAGGAGCTAAGTCTGTGGTGAAGGTCTAGGACCTACTTCAGGGCAGGTGAGAGTCATCTGTCTGATTCTGTTACTGTCTCGAGTTCCTTTAGCTTGAGATAGTATGCCAAGGTCAGGTCCTGAACCTGGTCAGGGCTAATAAGGGAACATGAGTGAGATGGACAAGATATCTCTGGGAATAAAGGCTTTGCCCTGGGTAAAAGCCTGAGTACCTAAGTGTGATCCCTGAAATCCATGATTCCAAAACCAAAACCACACCTCTCTCTCTCTCTCTCTCTCTCTTGCACACACACATGCATACACACACACACACCACCACCACCACCACCAACAACAACAAATAAACAAACAAACAAACAAGCCAAAACTGGATGCTGTGGTATAAATCTCAATACTTTCTTTTTTTTTAAAGTTTCTTTTAGATTTTTAAGATTTATTTATTTTATGTACGTGAGTACAGTGTTGCTGTCTTCAGACACCAGAAGAAAGGATAGGATCCCATTACAGATAGTTGTGAGCCACCATGTGGTTGCTGGGAATTGAACTCAGGACCTCCGGAAGAGCTCTTAACTGCTGAGCCATCTCCCCATCCTGTAATCCCAATACTCTTATGGCAAGATTGGAGATGGAGACAGGAGAATAACAGGTCAGCTATTATGTAGCTTGTCAGAAATAAGGGAAACAGCACTAAAAACAACATGGAAGGAGAGAACTGAGTCCTGAAATCTGTCCTCTGACCTCTACATGTGTGTGTGCCTGCAATCAGACACACAGAGACACAGAGAGACAGACTGGCATGTAGTGTGCACCAACACACACAGACACACACACAGACTCACAGACACACAGACACACACACGTGCACATACACACACACAGACACATACACACATGCACATACACACAGACACACACACACAGACACACACACACAGACACACACACGTGCACATACACACACAGACACACACATGCACACACACATACACACATACACAAACACACACATGCGCATACACACACATGTGCACATACATACACACAGACACATACACATATGCACATACACACACAGACACACAGACACACAGACACACACACACACACACACACACACACCCCGACCGAGATAAAATAACGATGTCAGAGCATGCACTGTGAGTCATCTCAGACTATTTGAAGCATAGTGGTCCTAAGCGCTCAGTTCAAATGCCTTCTGCTTGTGAAACCTTGGCTGTGCCCACACTAGCATTGGTATAGCATCCAGTGGTCTTGGATGACATTGTATGTGATCTGTCACTTTAGATCACAGTCTGAAACCACACTTGGTGAGTCCACATCTGTATGCACTTACAGTGTAGTGACATGGTAATGGTCATTGTCCCCATCCCAGTGATTCTTGCTGTTATTGATGTGTGTGGGTGTGTCTTTCCTTCCCATGGAAAAGCCTCCTTGGGATGAAGAGAGGGCCATATTTACTGCTGTCTCTCTACCTAAGTCTTGGACATGTTACACTCACAGCACATTAATGATTACAGAGAAACCACTAATATTGATTAATAATGATTATTTAATTATTTAATGATTATTTAATGATTAATTGATGTTAATTTATTCACCGAATCTTAACTGATCCTGTCAAAAAGAGAAGCTGTTAGGTGGATAGTAGCATGTCCCTTAGCCTCAGTTCAGAAAGCGTCGTCAGAGGGGAAAAAAAAGGAAGTGAGGAATAAATGTCATCAAAGTTCTCGGTGAAACTGAGTTCAGAAGAAACTCTGACCAAAACCAAAATGGAAGGATCAGAATATGTTTGTGGTCATTTTAGTAAGTCACAAGCACATGAAGAAAGGCTATTTTAACAAGTTCAACAATTTCATTTTCCAAAAGGCCTGAGAAATTCAGATGAGACGGTTTCTTTTACACAGTCTCAGGCCAGCTTCATTTCTTTTCCAGAAAGTGGTATGGTTTCATCGTCAACAACCTGTGGGAAAGAGAAACAGAGGGGCCGCTGACAGGAGAAACCACACAGGACTGGCTGCCTTTGTGGGATCATCCAGTTTCCGTGCCGGGAGGCAGGGGAGTTGAGGTGTGGCCGGACAAACGCACTAAGAACCAGGTTCACAAGAGGAGTACATGAAGCAAGATCGCAGGACACCGTAGGAGCCCCTCACTTAGCCCCAGCCCCCTCCATAGCTCCAGAGGGTCTTAGAAGTTTTGTATTTGTAATTCTGTGTTAGTAGTCATCAGAATGGCTTCCCAAGTTTTGCGGATTTTAGGCAAACATGACTTGGGAGCCACGTCAACTCCTCAGCTCTATCTTCAAGACTTTTCCTTTCTGCAACCCTTTTGATCTGCCTTGCCTGTTGAGGCGATGAAACTGTGGTGTTGGTAATGAGGAAGCAGGTCCTTGGAGAGCTAGTGGGAGGGGATATGGTTACGGTCGGGGAAAGTACTGATGACGTGTAGACACCGTGTTTCTCACCAAGGATTGTACGGCTCCTCCAGATTAGTGACTCTCACTTGGAGCAGTGTCCAGGGTCACAGCTGGATGGGAGAGATGGGTCTGCCATTGGGATTTAGTGTACAAAGGTCAGAGATGCTGTTAAACACCCCATAATATCCAGGACCAGCCCTCTAGCAAGTGGCTATTTGCCCTCTGTGCCAAAGCACTGGGGTTGCGTATCCTTGCTCTAAGAGACTCCCTTTCACCACAGATCAGCTGAGCACCCAGGTCATCAAGTGAAAGGACCTGCAGGCAGGGCGTGATGACAGCCTCAAGGCATTCCGCCGTGGAGAATCCCATACAAACCATCGGTCGCCACGGAGCTGGCTCTTCCTTCACGAGTCATACGTCCCTATGCTTGGCAACAGTGTTTGAATAACAGGGTCCTCGGTCAGCGTCTCTAGAACTAAAGCAATCGGCCATTCCCTTCAGAGGTGTGGGTACTGATGGGATGCTGGTGGAATGGCTCTCTCTCTCAGGCTCTGGTCCCACCTCTAGGTTGCTAAGCCCTGGGTGCAGTTCAGAGTGACCAGCAACACTGCCCTAACTCCCTGCTCTCTGGCCCTCGCTAGTCTTTCATTGCCTTCTTAGCGTCCCTCTTGCCACCTTGTGATGCTTTCCCTCACAGTCCTTTGGTAGCCCGCATCCTCCAGACCCCTAAACCATCTTCTCCTCATTTCCTTCCCGTAGATCCCTTGGTTTTTTGCTTTTCTGAGTGACAACAGTAGTTCTCGTTGCTGTCAACGATGCTGCAGTCCTAAGGACCAGGCTGCTGTGACATACACGCTTCATTTTCTAGGCCAGTGCCATCAACTGTGTTCTGCAGATGCTGTAGCCAGAGCGCCACACAGCCTCTAACTTCTTCTAAGCCTCAGTGTGGGCGATCGTCTCAGCATGCCCTTCTCCAGGAGGAACGCCTGACACTTCTCCTGAAATCCATCACACTCGCGGAGGAAAGACTTATTTCTTTCCAGAGTTTATCCCTCCATCCTAACTTGTCTCCTCTCCTGGCGCCCCTCCCCCACATTGCCTGTCCCTGTCCTTTTGCCTCTGTTCCTTCCTACAAATGTCTTCTCCCTACCCTCGGTCACTGACATTCTCCTGCCTCATTTTCCGTGGCTTCCCTGCTGCAAAGAGGAGGATTTCGCTCTGCCTACCTGTTCCATTCTCTGCTTATTCCTGGCCTGTTCAGTCTCTTTGGTGACTGTGGTCTAGTTAGTTCCCTTAGGTAACTCTGCCTCTGGTGGGATTTGTCTGTGTGCCTTGGGTGCCCTGGTCCCTCTGGGTGGATATCACGGCACTCTTACATTACGCCTTGGAAGGATGCCTTGCAGAGAACAGGTAATTGTGGGCATCTCACAAATACCAGGCATTAAACCCCAGCCAGGGGCCGGGAGATGGCTGGGCCAGGACTCCTAGGGAAAGTCCTTTGCGCTGGAACTCTCTGTTCAGCAGAAGGACGACGCATTATTGACATATGTAGAGCAGTGATCACCTCATGGAAATACCCTATTTCACCAGGGACTGAGACTTGAAGTCACTAACTTTATATCTAAATGTCATTTACCTCTTCGCTGTAACCAAGGCTCTGAGAAACAGAAGCACATGACTGTGTGCTGGGGGATTCGATTCCTGTTTTCCCTTCCTGTTTGTTCTCAGTTAAAGCAAAAGAAGAAGAAAAAAAGACACCTAAAGAAACTTCTTGGTATTATTATCTTCATACAAGTTACTACTGTGTATATAGAGACTAAGTGAAATGAAACAAGCGGTTTGAGCAGTTGTCATTAAAGGACATTATTTTTAAAGGAGAAGTATTAACAGCTGGGCCCTATATATATATCTATGTTTCTAGAGGCAGATAGCCTTTCGAGGGTAAGTGTAGTCTCATACCTTCCCCACTGATACGGTTGAAGGAATTCCCACCAGTTGGCATCAGTAAGCTTATGTCTTTCATTCATCAGCTCATTCTTTAATTCGATCGATGCTTATCAAAACTGTGAGCCCTGTGATTGGACAATACACACAAACTCTGTGCTCAGGGAGTGCTGTTTAATCTGATATCTACAATTCTATGATATAAAGCTGGATAAGACAGGCCTTTATCTTGGGACCTGAACAGAGATTGTTCTAGAAACATATCATTTAAGGCATGATTCAAGTGCAGGGAGAGGTTGTTCCACATCAGAGAAGAATGAGGTCTCGGGGTGGGGAAGCAGGGAGGAAGAGGATAGAGAGGGATTGTTCTCATAACGAACAGACACTTCAGTGTCATTTTCTTCCCTGCAGGAAGTCAAACCCGGCGCTTTGTGCAAGCCACACAAGTGCTCTACAACTGAACTACATCACCGAGTGTATGTGGGAGGCCATTACTGTCTTCATTTACAGATATTGCAACTGAAGTGCCAAGAGGTTCAGTCACAGATAATTGGCACAGAACTACCATTTCCCATGTTAGTAGACATACTTATAGTAGCTAGAACAGTAAATTATAACCAGTTGATTAATTAGTACTCAGGTCCTCTGGAGTAGGGTTCATCTCAACCTGTACCCACAACAGACAGAATATTGTCTGTCAGTACGTATCTCAGTATTTCAAAAGCTCCCTTCCCCAGAGTCTGCAGCCCCTGAGAACAAAATGGAAGCATCACCTTTTTAATGTTCCTTGGGAAGTCTGGGTGGAAACGCCAACGGCAGGATACCTCTCTCCTCTACCTGCTATCTTCTGTCAGATTTTGAAATAAAACGATTGCTCTTTCCAGAGGGACAGTCATACAAAGAATTTTGAGGAGTACTGACTGACAAGGTGACACAGAGGGAGACTTTTGGAGGGTCCAGACTGTGTCCCAACAAGAAGAACGAATAACATGGAAGGGACCAGCCAGCCATATACTCAGGCTTTTTTTTTTTTTTTTTTTTTTTTTTTTTTTTTTTTTTGCCTGCAAGGATTTATGGAATCTCTTTATTTTATATCAGGAATGACTTAGCTCCAAGCTAGGCACTAGAAGGTCCTCCTTTCAGTCACTGATGACATAAGAGAAATTACTCAAGGCGACTCAGGGAGCCACAGCTTCTTCAGAGGCACTCAGTCTGATGAGAGATAGAGACTGTCTTAGAGTGAAGGAGAGACCCCCGCATGTATGTGTGCTGTGGGGCAGGGCTGGATGCTATAAAATTTGTAAGCAAAGTCTTCTAAGAGGTGGGTGAAGTGTGTGGACAATTTGCTTAGGCATGAGACATGCTGGTGACTTCTCATTACTAGACATTCTCTCAGGGTAATTCCCCTGGTTCAGTGAAACCCGTGGCAGAACCTTCCCCTAATGAATAAAGATTTCAAGGAACCAATCACTGGGCGAGTAGCTGGGACTTCCGGGTCAGAGAGCAGAAGAGGGAGGCGGAGAAGGATAAGCACCTTTGGGATGGGAGAGAGCATGGAAGCCAGAATGTAGGTAGCAGAGGTCCCGGTTCAGGTGGCGGATCCGCTGGGATCCGTTACTGGAGGATTTATAACTTAGAATGGCTTACAGGTTAGGACGCTAGTTGCTGCGCCCAGCGATTGATTGTGCTACCTGTTGATTCTAAACTAAGATTGTGTGGTGGTGTCCTTCACGCAACGACTCAACTGGATTCCAGAGAGAAAGGGACAGCGACAAAGCATGGGTTTGTGGGAAGTTCACCCCAACTAGCCGTGGGAATTTGGAAGCGTGGGGCTGGCCTGGCAGTGACCCACCATGGGAACTTAGCGAGCCAGGTGGAGAGAATTCAGAGCTCGGAGTCAGAGGTCCGCCAGGCCAGCCTATCCGCTGGTGCCACGTCGGCGGAATCATAGATTGTCTTTTTAATATTTCCCGCAACAGAAACCTTGAGTCAATCAGAAACAATGGGTTTTTTTTTCCTAGAATAAAATATTTAAATTTGAGAAAGACCACGTGTTACCCTTCCTGAATCACATGCTCACTTTTCCACTGTCTTTCCAGTTGGACAAAAATACTATCTTATCTGCCGAGACTGGCTAGACTCAAATGTCCATTTCTAAACATCTTGTGGTAACATGGATGGAAACATGTTTATGCCCAATACTAGTACAGTTGATAGTTTAGAGAACACACACACATGCACGCACGTGTACACACGCGCGCGCGCGCACACACACACACACACAGATTGGATAAATTTATGGCTTTTTAAAATCCCATTGTCAATGGATTCAACCCATTCTAGGTCAAAAATATTTGGACAGACATTATAGTTGTACTGAATGTGCAGACATTTTGCCGTCATTATTGGGTGAACAGTACATAGTAACTGTTCACATTGCACTTGCATTCTGTTATATGTCATGAACCATTTGAAGATATGTTGAAGTACAATCATCCCTGTGTCCAGGAGGCTGAGCCCAGGATCCCCCTGGATGCTAAGGTCCCAGAGCTTGTGTTTCTTATCCTTGTTCATACTTAAAGTTAGGAAGTCTGACGCTGTCTGGAAATCAGACTCTATTTATCAGCTACCTCTCCTTGCTTGAGTTCCCACCCTGCCGCCAAACACTAGCCAGTAGTTCCACCAGCTCTTTCCCTAATACTTAGACTCCTTCCGCCTTGCTGGATGTGATTCCTCTCGGGCAAACGGACAGAGAGCTGGGTGCATACGTCCAGCTCGTTAAATTCCTGTGTTGATAGTCCAGTCGACTCAGCACCGTGGAGATTCAGGAATGTCACTTTGTAAAGTGGTGAATCCTTTTTCATTTTTACACAGGTTGTCTCTGCCCGTTAGGCACAAATTGTGGTGAGAAACGGAGCAGTTAGCACTGATCCTTTACTCTTGTTTGTCTCTACGTTGCTACTTGTCTACTTATCACAGTAGCTAGAAAGCCCGTGATTGGCCTCTGGCTGAGGGTCATCGGGAGAGTCACCGAGTGAGAAGGATGGCGTGGACGCTACTGGATGAACCCGCCTCGGGCAGGCATGTGACAGGATGGGCCTGCTTGGTGGTTCTCACTCCACGAGTTCATTCGGACATGGAACCTGTCACGAACCGTCCAGTAGGAAGACACGAAAGTCTGCCTTTCAGAGGTTCCGTTTAAGACTCCCTCAAAAGTGGGCCCATCGACTGTAACACTGATCTTTCCCTACACCCAGGAGGTGGTTTTCTCTCCTCACAAGCACCATCGATGACATTACTTCCCACACTCTTGAGCATCTATGGGTGTCCAAGGCTCTTACGCACAACGCTGTAATTAATACACTCTGCAGAGCCTCCTAGCCATGGCTATATGATCTTTTTGACTCACAGGGCCTAATGTCATACAAATGGCTGCAATACTGTGTACTTAGAGAGTAATGACAAGAAAGAAGTCTGTACGTATCTAGTAGGGGCAGATTTGGCCAAACATGTTTGATCTGAGCTTGGTTGAATGTGTGGTTGTAAATTTCGTAGCTGTGGACAGATGGTTGTATAGTAAAACTCCAAGAGACTGAATCAAAATGACTCGACAGAAGCATTCTCTGTTAGGACGGCGGGTGGTGTCCTCACCTCACACACACAGACCCCGTCCTCTCTCTCCCCTTACTGTGTCTGCCGTAGCCTCAGTCCCCGACCCGCACAATGGTTGTGAGAGCTTCTTGAGCGTACGTCTTGGAGCTGCTTCCTCACTTAGAATTGCCCGTGTTTACAGCTTCACTCCTTACATCTGTCTGCAGAGTTTCCCAACGAATTCTTCAAGACGGACTCTTCTCGGCCTCTCAAACTAGAAATGCCTACCTGGAATCTACTCTTGGTATCACTCCCTACCTCACTTTTGGACAGGATCTCATGCTGTAGCCCAGATGGCCCAGAATTTTCCTCTGTAACCCAGGCTGATCACATATTTATGGTCGATCCCATGTTAGGTGTGGCGCTAGATTGGCCTGTGTTTCCCAGCCTCCCTTGCAGCCATGGATGGACAATGAGATGTAAATGGAAGTAATTAAGCCGGGCTCCTGGGGAAAGTCTTTTTAAAAAGGCTGATGCAGGCTGAGTTTTTCCATCTTCGCCTCTTTGCTCTCCCTTCTGTTTGGAATGTGGACACTGATCGTCTTGAGACTATGCAAAGAGTCCAAAGAAGAACCAGTGTGAAAGCAGCAGAGAGGAGACAGAGCCGTTTGTCTATCTCTAGATAACTTTCGGTGAGAACTTAAAATATATATCCTACTTACTCTTCCTTACATGTCCTTATTGGCTAATCACAATTTCTGACAGAGAGAACGGCCTCTTCCAATCTTCTAGCTGTATCTGGTACCAGCCTCTCTACGGGCATCTCACTCTCTACTTACTGACTCTTGTCCCTTAAAACTTAACTTTGTTTCCCCTGCCGCTTAGTCTTCCCACACACCATTTCCAATGCCTGGATCCCAGTCACCTCTCCCCTGATCTGTTTCCTGGGCTCATTAGCCCTGGTATAGGCTCCCAAAGCCTCTCCTCTGTCATAGCCATCTTTACAGGAATTTTACATTTTTATTTGTGTCATATCTGGACTCAACGTGTGTTCCTCTCACCAGTTTCTTTTCTTTTTGTCTCTCTGTCTCTCTCCCCCTCCTCCTCTGCCTCTCCCTCCTCCTTTTTTTGAGATAGGATCTTACATTGTAAGTCAGGTTAATCTAGAGCTCATGTTGTAGCCCAGGCTATAACATTAGCATCCTATTCTCCCACCCTAAATGCAGCCCTGCCTCGGAGGCTTTGTACCACTGTTCTCTTCTGCCCCGATCTCCTCAGATCTCGGTAAGGCTGTCCATGAAGCCAGCAGGGTTGCTATAGACATGTCTCCGGTTTATGTACTGTAAAGGTCATGGACTGCATGTTCAAAGCCTAAAATTCAAAGTGCCGTCCTCTGTTTCACAGGCCTTAAAGAAGAAGCACATGTTTCTTCACCAGAGGTGGCAGGGTCAAAGGATGGCACCTTTGGGCCATCTTTAGCTATTTTCATGCACCACAGAAAGTGAGCGGTGGTCCAGGGTAGAGAGCCTCCTTCTCAGCTGGAAGGGTTTCTTCTCTGCAGCTGATAAGCCTGTGGCTAACTCAAGCAAGGGTCAATCCAGTCAGCACATCTGACTGAGGTAGAATGACTCTGGGCGTTGCCTGTCCCAGATTCTTTTGGTTCAGTTCCTTCTTGACACCAAGCACTTCATTGTCTTGTGAGGAAGATTCTGAATTCAGGGAGTTGATGGCCTAGGGGAAGATGGAAATCCAATGAGCATCCTAGCATGAAATGGTCACACAGTGACAGGGCCAGGAAGGGAGGTGGATGGGGTTCTGAGAACTCTTAGTGTAGTAGGAGTGTGTGTGACAGTGTGTGTGTGTGTGTGAGTGTGTGTGTGTGTGTGTATTAGTGTGTGTGTATATGTGTGAGTGTGTATGTATGTGTGAGTGTGTGTGACAGTGTGTGTGTGCATGAGTGTATGTGTGTGTGAGTGTTGTGTGTATGTGCATGAGTGTGTGTATATGTGTGTGATTGTGTGTGCATGTGTGAGTGTGTGTGACTATGTGTGAGTGTGTGTGCATGCATAATGTATGTGCATGAGTGTGTGTATGTGTGTATGTGTGAATGTGTGAGACTATGTGTGTATGTGTGTATATGCATGAGTGTGTGAGTGTGTGTGTGTGTGACAGTGTGTGTGTGTGACAGTGTGTATATGTGTGAGTGTGTATATATGTGTGAGTGTGCATGAGTGTATGTGTGTGTGTGAGTGTTGTGTGTATGTGCATGAGTTTGTGTGTGCATGAGTGTGTGTGTGACTATGTGTGTATGTGTGTGTGAGTGTTGTGTGTATGTACATGAGTTTGTGTGTGCATGAGTGTGTGTATGCACATGTGTGTGTATATGTGTGAGTGTGTGTGACATGTGTGTGTGCATGCATAATGTATGTGCATGAGTGTGTGTATGTGTGTATATGCATGAGTGTGTGTGTGTGTGAATGTGTGAGACTATGTGTGTATGTGTGTATATGTATGAGTGTGTGTTATATGTGTATGTGTATATTCGTGTGTGCATGTGACTGTGTGTTTATGTGTGTGTATGCATGTGTGTATGCATGTGTGTGTGCATGAGTGTGTGCAAGTGTGTGTGTGAGAGAAGAAGGAGGAGAAGGAGGAGGAGAGAGAAAGAGAGAGAGAGAGACAGAGACAGAGACAGAGAGAGAGATAGAGAGAGAGAGAAAGAGAGAGTGTCCTGTGGGCAATAAGGGGAGGGTATAAGAGGTCACAGAAAGGTTAAAACCCAGTGGAATCTGGCCTGGCTCAAAGAGTCATAGAGTCCTGGTCTCTACGTGCAACTAACTTCTTCCCACAGGTGTTTCAAACAAGGCTTTTGGGGCTCTAAGGAGAGAAAGACTGTTGTCCACCCGACACCCAATGTAGACCATTGTAGAAAGTTATATTTCAGAGTCCAAGTAGAACCGAACTCATTGTGTGTTGGAGCAGGACCCTCTAGAGCTCACTTCACCAGCTGAGAACTCAATGCCATCGCGCTGGGACATTTCTCCCGGGAGAGTGTCGTGGTTAAATGTTTACCAACATGCCACTCACTGAGCATGGGCCACCTCTGCTGCTTACAGAGATGTTCTATATCTTCAAACAGCACAAGTCCCCTTGAAAAGCTTGACAATGTGACAGGGTGCCATGATTACCCTGCCTGAGGCAACCACAAAAAGAGATTTTGCTGACCCACCTCTGCTCTCCCCCTCATAGGAAATGCTCTCTGGAGACTGGGTTTAGGGCGTATAAGGTGGGCTTGGTCAGTCATTGCTGCTGGCTGATCCCCTTCATGATCACCTCCTATTGCCAGGTTCTGGGTAATGGGTAACCTCTGCACGCCCAGGACCTCAGCCTTCTCCCCTGAGTAGTAATTGATTGGCAAGAGAGGACAGGCACTAAGGCCACGCATACTCCCCACGTCCTGCTTGAGTCACTCCGGTGCTTCAGAGAGCTATTTTAGTCATCTCTGTAGCTTGTAGAATCAGGCTTGGCACCTAATTCACAGTCAGTCTCTCTCACTTCAGAGCAGGTTGGCTTCTGAGTTGATTGAACCCATGAAAGAGAACCCAGAAAGTCTACCCAGCTCGATCTCATCCTCACCCCAGTTTCTACTTCGTAGCTTTTCTTTCTGGAATTTCCTATTTACCCTAATACGCTCAGCTCGGGCATGGAGAATTTTCCCCAAAGCCCCAAGACTGGAAGGGTGTGGCACTTCCTTTGTTCTCCAAAGGTCTTGTGCTCACCTTACCCACTGTAGATGCCCGTCAGCCCAGTCCCTGGTCCAGTGTTAGGCATAGGATAGGTTCCTACCTAAGATGTAATGTGCGACACTAGAACAAAGAGTATAAATTCCGAGAGACTGGAGAAAGCCACACTTAACGAGCTCCTTGCTTAGGTGACCCTGTGATGGGCTGCAGACCTCACCCCCAAGTGCAGCACATTGGCATACGGGTAATAATTTTCAGCAGCAGGAAACTAAGGAGGAACAGACTTAAGGAAAGCTCTCTGTCCCCATCTTTGCCTCAACGCAGGCAACTTTTAAAGATGCTCCCTTATCCTCCTACAAAGCAGGAGAGAAGTCATTTCGCAGAGGCAAACTGTGAGAGCAGAGAAACCCATATATATAATGCAACTTTCTCTCTCTCGAGCCCTGGCTTCCCCAGTGCCTCGTCTGTCTTCTACAACTTTCCCCCTCTAGGTCTAGTATTAATTGAACGTTTGGTGTTGCTAGGACCGAATATCCCACAGAAGCATTTTCTAGAAGGAAGGGTTTATTCTGGCTTGTGGTTCGAGGAAGTACGGTCCATGGCTTCTCCGCTGAGTTACCGAGTCTCTCTCTGTTAAGACGCTGGGGAAGCCAGGCTGTCTCCCACCTCAGTCACTCAGCATGGAGTGCTCTTGTGGTTCTGTCTTTTGCCAACCTAGACAGGAAAACTTAAGAGGTAGAAGGGAAAAGACTTCCTCCTCTAGGCATTGCCATTGATCCCTTTCCCTTCCAGCTCTGCCTTCCCCTATCACTGCACAGGGGAGACACTGAAGACTGCATTAGTGAGGTGTCCTAAGGAGCGTCGCACATCTGATAACACTTCGAGGGGCCATCTGGGAAGGTTGGAGCTAGAACGCACGGGTTCCGTGATTAAAAAACTGTTTATCTTAAAGATCTGTGTCTAGTCCTTATCAAGACACTGCAACTCTCACAACCAATTCGTTGACGGTGATAAAATGCCCGAGGTTGGGTACTCTGGTTTACGATTTGGGAGACTGAAAGCACAAATAGCAGGACACCAACTCTGACAACATCCTGTTCCACCCTGGACACCTCCACCCCGTGATAGTGAGGGCAGCACGTCATGAACACATGAGAGAAGGAGAAATCACGTGGCAAGATGAAAGCCAGTGAACACTTCAAAGGTGGGGCTCCCTGTCACGTAGTAGCACTCTCCGGAAAGCTACCAAATAGTTCAGAGCCCTCAGTGGACCACTTCCTTTCCAACAAGCAATAGGCACCCTATGTCTTAGAAATACCGCTTAACATTCATATGCTTAGTGCCTAGCCTCCAGAATGGGTCTGTCTGGGGTATGATCAGACCTTTCCAGCATAGCAGTGGTGAATTGCGAACCCTAAAGAGTAACCATGCAGAGGTTAGGGGGAATAAGACAGCCTCGTCCCTGCATGTGGTGGTCGGGGTGGCCTGCAAGGACTGGGACGGGTACTCAGAAAGACTCAAAGGAGCCCTTGTTGGAGTCAGCACAGGGACCCAATGGCCCCGAAGAGGAAAAGAGTATCTTATTCTCACCTTTTGTTGAGGGAGGAAGTGATGAATGTCTCTGCCACCCCTGCCACGGCAGATCAGATCTCCCATGGAGGAAACTCAGGAACCACAAGACAGCCACCACACTGGAGGCTCGCTAAGCGCCTCGCACCCCGTGCTCTCTCTCCTTTAGCTCATGTGCGATGTTTCCGCCCCGGCAGACATTCCCTTGTGACAAGTGGAAAGCTGGCTTTAAAAAAAAAAATCTGGAAAGAATGAATGCAGCAAAGAGAGCAGATACCAGGAGCCTAGCCAGAGGCGCACACTGAGCCCTGGTCAGGCTGGAAAACGGGGCTTCCTGAGGGGCCCCTGCGGTGCTAACCCAAATTCTCTGTAGCCTGAGCTTCTGACAGGCCTCTCGACTCCTGAGCGGTCATCTGTGAGGAGGGCCACAGGGCAGGTACTGCCTTCAGCGCTAAATTACACACAATGTGGTGCTCTGGCCAAACTTAACTTATAATCAGAGAGACCCCAGCAAGTCTCATATCCCTTCGTAGCTTCCTGTGCCCCGGGTCTGCTTCACTGAGAAGCGGGAGTGCTAACAATGGTGTGTAAGTTAGTGAGGATGTAGAATACAGTCAGAACAAAGCGTAGTACAAAGTCTCCCTACGTGCGCACGCTGGTTTTGATTTCTGCAGCTGACACCTGCCCCTCAAGCTGTTCCTGCGGGGAGAACACCACCTTATCGTTTAATAGTTACGTGAAAGACTGATATCAAATCTCAACCAAGAATATGACTGCCCCACAGGGCTGTGATTTCTTGCTTTGCGCGTCTCCTTGTCCGTTTTTTTTTTCCCCCTCCACACAGCAATGCTCCTGAAAGGAAGTGGAAGCGAGCACTATCCTTGGGGTAGGGTGGGGTGGAGAGGACAATTCGATGGAGCCCCTGATGACTCAGGAGCTGCTCATGCTTAGACAGAGAGCCCAGACTGGAGTCTTTTGGCCATGGAATGAAGCTATTTCCACCTGGGGCCAGACAGGGGCCCAGAAACCATGGTCCCCTTTCTGTTCCCAGGTCATACAAATGCAGGTGGCATTGGCTCTTCTGGTTGTAGGTGTGGCTTTCAGAGGCCTGGCTAATTTTGTCTTGTTTCCAGTTTCCGAAAGATCCTTCCATCTTTGTGGAAAGCCATGGGGTGTGTGATTCTGAATCTCCTCCCCCGCCCCTAGTCTTTCTCCATGCATCGGACCTTCAGTGGGGGCTGCTCAGGGTGAGGACCTTGCAGGAAGGACCTGGGATAGACCGGAGAAGCCAAGCTCCAGCTTAGGTCGTCACAAAGGCAATACTAGAAGCCCTGGAGCCCATGACCACCAGGAAGAAAGCACAGAGCCAACCTCTAGTCCTGTACACGTTGCCAGATAGTGCCTGCCCTGGCGGTGGCTCTCAAGTTGGGGCAAATTCTACAGAGGCTGTGACTGCAAGCTGCAGCAGCCACACCATCTGGCAGCGGGGGGTGAGCTCCAGTGCCCTGGAGCTGAGCTTTGGGTCCCTTCTTCCTCTCCCTCCTTCTATGTATTCTTTTATTCTCCAAGGTCCTGTGGCTAAACCAGTGCCGGGTTTTGGCAGTCTGCTGTTCGTCTTTGAAGGCTGGCAACCCATGTTTCAGGTGCCGTTCAAAGCACAGAGGTATGACCGTACAGTAAGGGAAAAAAACCCTCAAACTTCTGCCATGGGAGTTGACTCGAGTGGAAAGGACACTGGCAAGTAAAAACAAAACCGTACTGCTAAGAAGTGCAGTCAAGTAGCAAGAGTGCCCCAGTAGCTTGTAGGAGGCCTGGGTTCAGGCTCAGCAGAAAAGGCAAACACAACAGAGGGTGGTCTATGCTACCTCATCCTCTGTACTGCCATCCTCGTGTGGGGGACCAGCACAGCAGGAAGCCAGGCCGTGTGAACATGAAGGGGGGAACCTCTAGCCAAGCAGAGACCTGAGAGTAAGGGCTCCAGACCGAGCGGAAGGTGTGCTGGGAGGTTTTTCTGGCCCACGGGGAGAGTGTGCTCAGGGGAGACAAAGACATGGAATTTTATGTAGGAAATCCAAAGCGGGTGGATCTGCAGGCAGAAAAGAAGGTTGCCCAGGATTGGGTAAATGGGTGAGCCTGGGGAGAGAGAGTTCCGCCCGAAGGGATGAGAATGTTCCACAGTTCCCTGCGACAGTGGCTGCCCAGCCCTGCGAATGCTCGGAAGCTACATGGTTGTTTACACGTGTATACTATTTTGGGGGTTCTGCAGGGTATGCAGTGTGTGTGTGTGGAGGGGAGCAGACGGGTGATTTTTGGTACTAAATGGTACAGCCTCTATTTACCAGGCCGGAGAAGACTGTGAGAGTAAATCATTTGGAGTTGAAGCTGACGGCTTGTTTTGATACGTGACGCTTGTGAGGCCTGGGGATAGTCTCCTAGGCCAGTGGTAGTTGTCTAGAAAGCAGGGTGGTTAGAGATGAAATCTGAGGTCACCGGCGTATTCACGCGGTCCAGTCTTGAGGCTGACTGGATGAGACCATGAGAATACAGATCCAAGTTAGGGCCTAGGGTCTGGCCCTTTGAACCTCGGGGTTTCCAAGCCAAGGAACTTGCACAACGGAGTGTCAGCAGCAGCAGACGCAGAGCGCTCCTCCTGAATCTCCGCGCAGACTTCTTTACATGTTGTGCTCAGCACACCCGATCTCAGCATTTTTGGCTTTGCCCTGTCCTGAACACGGGTTACAAACCGGCTATTTTTGCCAGGAAGATCAGATTCCTACAAAAGATCTGGCTCCCAGGTCCTGCTTTCCAGAGGAGCGCCTTTCCTTGCCTTCGGGGCCGTAAGAGTGCAGTCACCTCCTTTATAGAAAGACTCATGGAGTCACTGCTTCTCTAAGTGTCTCTCAGCAGGACGACTGCTTCTTCAGGGTGAGTGACCCAAGCGCGAGAGCAGGGCCAAGGCTGGAGGCTGCGTCCCTGTAATCCAGTATCAGCGGTGGCGAGCCGCTGCCTGTGCGATGCTGTTAGGAGTGAGTCAGCAAGTGTAACACTTCCAGGGGATTATACAGAACACGAGCACCAGGAGATCATTGCCCAAGTCTTGGAAACTGTCCACGCGTTTTCTCTCTCCTCATATCGCTGCTTCTCTTCCAACCTGGCCCCTCCACACGTGTGTTCCCGAAGCGCCTGCCGTTACTCAGCCTTTGAGGCCCCCGCCTCAGCTCCAAGGCACGTCCAAAAACCTACTAATTTAAAAATACATCTTCCACCTCGATCTGTGTGACCTTTGATCTCTCTTTTCCTCCCTCCCTGTTCTTCTTGAGAATGTGACCTTTATTCCTAGCGCGGCTTCCTCCTCCACAGCGGGTTCTGCTTCAGTCACCAGCGACCTCCTAAATGCCAGGTCATGGGGCTGCTGCTTTCTTCAAGTTGACCTCTGCAGCATTTCCTTCTTCTTTTCGCAGTACAGCATGCAGGTGCAGCCGATGCTCACCGCACCCCGCCCTCTCTACAGCCTGCAGGGGCAGCCTATGCTCACCGCACCCCGCCCTCTCTACAGCCTGCAGGGGCAGCCAATGCTCACTGCACCCCGCCCCCGCTCTGTAGCATGCAGGGGCAGCCCATGCTTTAGTCTCGGCAGTGTTAGCTTCATGTTTTCAATCTCCCCAGTCACTGGAGCTGTAGGGTCAGAGCTGCGTCTCTGGCAGCTCTAATGGGCGAGGCTTGGCAAAGGGCCAATCAGACAGGTGATGGAGAAGCACAGAAAAGGGATTTTTTTTTTTTTTCAATGTAGACACATTGGGAAGAGGAGCAAACAACAAGGGCTAGGAAATCCCAGCATCCGTTTTCTGGGTCCCGATGCACGGATTTATGCTTAGCCTGAGACAGACTGTCCTGCTGAAGGGCCGTACTGCCCATGGCTGTCTGGGTTTCAGGCTGTCTCTCCCGAAGGTGGTGAGTTGTGAGGGCTGAGTGAAGTGTCTTCCTCCTTCGGCAGCATGGGATTCCTGGGAGAAATTCCAGTCGTTTGGGGACCATCGGTGATCACAGGGATTCTACAGTAGAGCACAATGCCTCCTCAGAGTTTCTATCTCTACCAGGACGGTCGTGTTCTTTCTTTACCTACCTCGAGTCCGAGATTGCCCAGGCACTGCTGGCTAGCCCGTGCCCTCCCCTGCGCCACCCCAGCAAGTCTGTGTTTTATAATTGTTACTGCAGCAACTCCGGTGTGAAGGAAATAATGGTCCTCTTGACTGTAAGGCAACTTCAGTCTGACACTGAGCTGGCAGGAAATTAATCTCAGTAATTGTTGAATATCCTCCCGTACTGTTTCTTTTCTTGTTGCTGAGATTAAATGTCTGACCAAAAACAAGACAAACAAACAAACAAACCAAACCCAAACCACCTCAGGACACGTTTATTTTGACTTCTGAGCAGACAAGCAGGAGTTTGGGACGGCTGGTACAGTTGCCTCATCAGTCGGTCAGGAAGCAGAGCAATGACCCTGGTGCTCACCTAGGGCTCTCCTCACTCAATCCCTGGGGTTAATGCTACCCACATTCAGGGTGGGTCTCCCCTTTTCAGTTAAACTTTTTGGAAGAATGCTTACAGTCACACTCGGGGGTGTGCTTCCATGGTGATGCTAAATCCCATCGAGCTGATCACAAATATTAGCCATTTTCCTACTTTGGCCAGAAGCGTGCCAAGGCTAGCCCACAAATATTAGCCATTTTCCTACTTCGGCCAGAAGCGTGCCAAGGCTGGCCCACAAATATTAGCCATTTTCCTACTTCGGCCAGAAGTTTGCCAAGGCTGGCCCACAAATATTAGCCATTTTCCTACTTTGGCCAGAAGTGTGCCAAGGCTAGCCCACAAATTTTAGCCATTTTCCTACTTTGGCCAGAAGCGTGCCAAGGCTATCTCCCCCTGGGATCCCTGCTAGGTATCAAATCCACTGAGCTTTGGTTCTCACTAACAGCTGTGGAGACCTTCCCTGGTCCAGCTGAGTCCAGGTTCACCGGTCAATAACCTTGATGATTAGAGCAAAGGAATTTTCTGCAGAGCGTGTGTTCTTGACCCTGGGTCAGCCCTCCTAACTGCATCTACTGCTGTGCCCTTTAAGGCTGCAGTGACACAGTAGCAGATCCCAGCCCCTGGGGACAAGCTGATATTTTCTCTCTCAGCCCCAGGGTCAAGTCTCTCGTTCTCCCCTCACAGCATCCACCCCAGGAATCGTAGCCACCGCTTTGACCTTGTGTTATAACCACCTCAGAGAGGACAGCACAGGCCTAGCCACCTGCTCAGAATGCAGAGGAGGGAGAAAGTACAGCAAATTAATATATGCTAGTGTGGGAGGCTAGCGATCGGGGGATCAATACATTAACTTTTTCTTTTCTGCCCCTCAGTTTCAGGAGGCAAAGATTCACATTCAGTTACTGACACGACTTGATCGCAGACGTGATCTTGGGTCAGCTTCAAATAGGCTTGCTCCACAGTCCGGAGAAGGTACTGAGGGCATGGCCAGAAGGACCCAAAGAGAAAGGCCGGGGTCAGGTCTGCGCATGCTCCACTTTCATCCCCAAACTGTTCAATCAGGTAAAACCCACTTTGGTTGTGGGTTGTAGTGAGGGTTTAACCAGCCAAAAGGTTTTTTTTTTTTTTTTTTTCAGCAGAACCCTTTTCCTGGAGCTGGGAAACCATCCCCCCAACCCCCACAGTGATCTGGAGGGATGGCGGTGAAATCTAGAGGCTCCGAACAAGCGTTTCTCCTGATCTGTCACGTATTACCACAAGGGGGCGCCAGGCAGCGCAGATAAAGCACCACCCATCTGAAGTCAGGAGCCTCTCTTCCCAGCCTCCTCTGGTGTTCCCAGAGTTGCCTAGTGATACCAGTACATGCCCTGGAAAAGCGCGCATCATCTTCCACTCTTCCCTCATGTATTTTGTTGGCCGAGCCCGTCCTTTTCCGCCCTCAAAAACCTCTTAAAACTCGTTTTGCCAGCTTGGTTTTTCTCTTCTATCTCTTGGGTGGATCATAACATCTCTGGGCCTCGCTTTACCCACAGCATCCATGGAAAGTGGAGCTCTGATTACTTTTCCAGCCAAACACATCCGGTACTTTCTCAACTGGTCCTTCCGATACCATCTAGTTTCCAGAACATTCATCCTAAATATATATGTAGAATGAGTGCGCTTGGTGGACTACTGAATCCCGCTGGCCCCAACAGCGCAGCCTTCTCAAACCTATGATATCCTCTCTTCCCTTCTTCCCTCTCCCCACCCCCTCACCTGTTGACCCTGGTGCAACTGATTGGTTGTTGAATTGATAGGGAGTTTAATGGTGCTTTCCCTCTGGGGGTTCAGCCGGCGGCAGGCCATGAGTGGGCCTTGCTAGGGGAGCCTCTGCTTTGTGCAAGCTCAGGGCCTCCTGCAAATCAGACTTGATCGCCTTCGTTTCCTGTGCTCTGGGAGATTAGATACTGCCTAATCAAGGTCGATTTTTTTTTCTTTTCTTAATATTTGAAACTACCAAATACCAGTCGCCATCCAAGTGGGTGGCGTTCAGAAATCCCCACTTTTCTGATGTTTGACTTGGTGAGTTTCAAGAAACCAACCTATTTGGAAAGAACCTGCCCTTAGTTCTTTGAACTGCTATGAAGCTCTGGCAGGAAGTGAGTTGGAAACAGGGTTAGACAGTCTTGCCCCATGCCCAGGAGAGGTGGGAGGAGGGAAAGTCAGGTGCAGCTGGTATGGGTGTAGCTTTAGGCTGTGACACCCGCCCCATGGAGAGCTCTGCTTACAGATCTAGTTGGATCAGAAGTGACGGTGTCAACATACAGATGTTTACGCTGTAGAATGTTAAACTCTGGGGGAGCGTTGGCTCAGGCAGACGTACGCTCTGGTGCTGTTGGCTGGCACAGGTGGGCTTGCTAAGTTCTCTAACCTGCTGTAATAATATATATATGTGACCCTCATAATAACTCATGAGTTCTACCTTTCCCCCCTGCAAATACAGCAGCTGACTTTTGCAAGGCTTGGTGACAAGGCGTTCAGGAGTATCCTCCAGGCTGAATGCTGGTATCTGCCTGGTTCCGCTCTGCCCACTTGGCCAAAGATCCTCACAGCTGGGCCTGTTGATTGTCATTCCTACGCAGAAGATTGGGAGGTGGTGTGCGTGCATGCACATGTGTGTGCGCGTGTGTGTGTGTGTGTGTGTGTGTGTGTGTGTGTGCACGTGTGTGTGTGTCCTTAACCAACCAATTGTTTGCAATTACTCCCCAATTACATGTGGCCTCAGGGAGGTGCTGGGAAGGACTAGAGAGAGGGGCTTCGAGTCTGCAGCAGGGCATGAGAGCCGTGCACACTTCCTGCAAGGATTCCAGTATGGCTATCTTAAAGTCACCTACTCTCCTGCTGTAATGCCTTACTCTGTAAGCCTAATACATGGTCAGTTCCCCCAGAGTGAATCTTGGCAGTGAATCATTGGGACCTTGTGAGGAGGGGAGAAAACGATGTTGGCCAGTCCCCCACGTCTGACTTCCCAGGGAAAATTCTCCCAAGGCAAGAGGTTCTCGTGGGAGGTGGCAGTGGGAGGTGGCACTCTATCCGGCTGGCCGAGGAGACCGACGTTGGCCTTGGTCCTTGATTTTTGGGCTGGATTTCTCGGAGAGGAGTTGTCCACTGTCAGTCAAGTGTTATGTCATTTCAGATGTCTCTGGAGTGATTCTCGAGTTCTGCTCTGTGCCAGGAACTGTGGTTTTCTTCTTTTGATTCTTTTGATTTGAGCTACTTTTTGAAGTAGGGTCTTTTATTATAACCACCATTTTTAGAAGAAACGACAGGCACAGAGATGAAGTAGCTTGCACAGTACTTCACGGTAAACACGTGCATCTGGATCTGAGACCCGGGGCTGGATCTGGGCCAAGGCAGGGTGGCTACAAAGGCCTCCTAGAGTCTTTATACCGCTCTCCTGTCAAGAAAGGTACTAGCGTTCCCTCTGTACAGTTTAGTAAACCACAGCCATATCAAACGCACCCATGTGCTGGTATTACAGACGCGTGATGCTGCCGCAACTGGTGTGAGGCAGGCCTTGGGATTCGAACTCAGGCCCTCACGCTCGTGCAGCAAGTGCTTTACCCACTGAGCCCTCCTACCACCTTCAGAACCTAGTTCACCATGGAGAACATACACAGGCATATCTATCCCAGTAGCATGCAAATTTGTCTTCATCTTTAGTAAACGGTAAAATTATATGTGTGTATCAAGAGCTGTTTAAAAATACATTTGTGATTATCAGTAAATACTCTACTTGTGTCCTTACTTTATAGGCTTTCATAAATATGACACAGGGTCTTGCTCTGTAGCCTTCGTGGCTGTCCTCTGAGTGTGAGCACAGGTGGACCCTTCTACATGACTGTGTGGTTTTAGGTATGTTCTGATCTCCTACGTATTACCACAGATGAGGTGTTCACTCACATGGTGTCTTGCTGGCGGGGGTGTGAGCTCAGTATTTTATTTACATTAAGATTGTCAACATGGCCAAGCCGGTAAGCCTGAAGAAAGCCTGAAGTTCTATCCCGGGGCCCCACACAAACACAGATGCGTGTCTATCTGGAAGGATCGGAGGATCGAGCATCAAAGTCACACAGCTTTTAATGGCAGAGCAGGCACAGCATGCCATCGTTGGTCCTGACCAGGGCCCTGTGGGAGCAGGGCAGTGTCATTGGGATTGGACAGATGCTTGTAGCTTCCTTCCTAACTTGGAGACACTTCTGGCGTGTGTATCAGAACACTTAGACCTTCAGAGATACAAACTATCCCGCTGGGCCTTGGTCTCCTCATTTGTAACACAGTTGTGCTTGTTGCCCCATAGGATCTTATGTCATCGTTGTAAATATCACTGTTGTAAACAATGTGTCATTGTTATAAAGGGCCCATGGTAAATGCTTAGTCAATGACAGTTATAATCAAAGCCTAGAACTAATACTACATAATAATTCTTACTGGCTGGACTGCGCCTCTCCCATGAGCAAATCTTTAATATTGATGTACATTTGTGCTTTGCCTGTTCTGTTGTCTGCGTGAGAATGTTAGATCCTCTGGAGTTACAGGGAGTTGTGAACTGCCGTGTGGGTTCTGGGGATTGAACCAGGGTCCTCTGGAAAAGCAGCAAGTGCCCCTTACCCACTGAGCCACCTCTCCAGACCCCTTGAGCAAATCTTAACACACCATGGTTCTTCGGCTTAGCATCCACCCACTCTGAGCACTGATGCACTGTGACCAATATTATTTGTGTGTTGGCTTTTGTTTTGAGACAGTTTCTCTGTGCAGCCTTGGCTGTCCCGGAAGTCACTCTGCAAACCCGCAGGTGTGTGCCACCACCGGCACACTAGGACTTTTCAAAATATAGGAAATAAATAACTGCTGTCTCAATAGTGGGAAACCTCCAACCTAAGGCGTTCTTAGGTATGTACAGACATTTTAAATGCAGACCTATGTGTGTACACGGCCACTAACTTACAATACGAAACGTACTTCTGAGGGTTTTTACTCTTAGGGAATCACATTCTAATGGCCTCTGTTTTGTTTACTTTTTTTTGCATCCTAGTCCATTAAGTCTTTCTTGAAAGTAAGCATATTAAAATTAGGCAAACTCCGCTTCCCTGCAACACCAAAGATACATGTGCTTTCTTCTCACTGTCCTCTAAGTGTCCTCTAAGGGAGGGCAATTGTTTTTCCCATGAGACAAGGATGTAGCCCAAGGATACTGGACAGCCAAGGATGATTCTCAACTTGTGATCCTCCAGCCTCTACCTTCCTAGGGATAGGACAGTAGGTGTGTGGCACCAGGCCTGCCTGCTTTATGTGCCGAGGAACAAGCTCAAGGCTTCCTGCATACGCACGCACGTCATCAACTGGGCACACTCCCAGCCAACCTCTGTAGAAAGATTTGTGAATAAAGGCCTGTGTGAGTTCGCTTTCTATGTAGTGATGAACGCCATAACCATCGGGTCAGGGTAAACAAACATGTGAACTGAGGTTACGTATTTTGAATCATGTGAAGTGTTAAGAGGTACAATAGAGATAGGCATGCCCTGAGTTTTTACCAAGGGAGATGTAAGAACACAGGAAGTCCTTATGCAACTTGTGATTCTAGGTCTGGTACCCAAGGCTGATTACTGACTCTTCTGTTTCCAACTGGAGGCATCTGATTCTCAGAGTGACAGCATCTTCAAAACTTGACAGACACCTCAGGGACCCCCTTGATCAAAGTATGCACAAGGCCACCCAAAAGGACAGGAGGCTGGCACTTCTTTAAATTTAGATCATATTTGCAAATTGTTACAGCTTGCTACTAAATCTTGCTACTAAGTGACTGTGTGTGAAACAAATTGAGTCTGAGCTCTGCTTTTCTTTTAAGTAATTAGGAGATACCATTTTCTACCATAAACAACCTGAGTCGTAAATGACTCGATTGAGGTCAGTTTGAGAAGTAAGGGTAAGGTCTTCTGGCAGGTCTGAAATATTCCCGAACAATAGCACCCAGACATCATCTATTTATCAGAGGAAGCTGATTGGATTACGTGTTCCAGACAAATGAAGCTCACGTGTGCCATTATGAAATAAGCCAAAACTAACCTGTACAACACAACTGTGGAGAAACGAGAGAGCAGCAGCTGCAGTCACTCTACAGATCACTGTGGTATGCTGTACATCAAAGATATTCTATGGGCCTTTTCGAAAATTCAGTGCTAGTTTAAAACTGTAAGAAATGTGAAGGCTGGAGAGGCGACTCAGCAGTGGAGAGTTCTGGTCTTCCAGAGGACCTAAGTTTGGTCCCCAGCGCCCGTGTTGGGCAGCTTACAACAGCCCATTACTTCAACTTCAGCTTCAGGGGTTTGACATGTGTCCTCTTCTGGCCTCTGTGGGCACCGCACTCACACTACACACACACACACACACACACACACACACACACACACACACACACACACACACACACAATCACAATCAGAATGGAAAGTAAGTCCAACAAATTTGATAATCTTGTGCTCAATTAGCTTCAAGTACAAAATCATTAGATTATTTCCAGAAATAGAAAACTTGGAAAGGACCTCATATAATTCCCCTAGAAAGTCCTAAGGAGAAGTTGTCGTTATTGGGGCTGATTTCCTCCAATCGACTGCACAAATCCCAAGCTTTGTATGACTTACTAGGTAGTTATTGATTTGAACATACATTTGTTTATAGAAAACATATAGGTAAAGAACTAAAGCATGTATGTTATCCATATGTGTAGTGTGTTCTGGCCTGAACTACAAAGTTGGAGGAGCAAGTGAGACCTTTAGTGCAAGGACCTCAAGGGTTCAGATCTTCATTCTTCTCTCACCATTAAGGATTATTCTAAGCTACTCTATTCTGAGGGACCTTGATAATGAATCTGTTAGCATAGGAAAGTTGATGGTAAAATTTTCTAAATATCAACCACATTAAGTTTTGCCCAGAGTATATAAAGTACCTAATGGATACAGTATTGGATGCCCCTCATGGCCCACCTTGTTAAAGAGCCACATTGCATTTAGAAATCTGCTGCAGCAAAATCAAATCGAGTAAATTATGGATATTCTAGGATCCTGGTGGTTTCCATCCTCAGCCTCCTTTTTGAGAGCATAGACGAGTTTGAGAAATGGATGAAAGCTAACTTCCCATGACTGGAAAAATGCACAAAACCCACCTTATACACAATTCCAAAGGATTCTCTGCTCCTCATGACCCTCAAGCTAGAAATTCTCATTTTAAAACTAAGAGACGCCCTTCCTGTAAGCAGCCAGAGGTGACCTGTGAAGATGCTTCGCTACTCCCTTGACCCCGAAAACCTCACGAAATCATGCAAATCAAGAGGTTCAAACCTTCGTGTGTACTTTAAGAACACCAGGGAAACTGCCCAGGCAATCAAAGGTATTCATACCCGCAAAGCCACCAAGTATCCGAAGGATGTCACTTTAAAGAAGCAATGTGTGCCATTCCGGTGGTATAATGGTGGAGTCAGTAGGTGAGACCAGGCCAAACAGTGGGGCTGGACACAGGGACGGTGGCCAAAAAAGAGTGCTGAATTTCTGCTGCACATGCTTAAAAATGCAGAGAGTGATGCCGAACTGAAGGGTTTGGATGTAGATTCTCTGTCATTGAACACATCCAGGTGAACATGGCACCTAAGACATGCCAACGAACCTACAGAGCTCATGGCCGGATTAACCCATCCATGAGCTCCCCCTGCCACACTGAGTTGATCCTCACTGAGAAGGAACAGATTATTCCAAAGCCGGAAGAGGAGGTTACACAGAAGAAAAAGATATCCCAGAAGAAACTGAAGAAACAAAAACTCATGGCACGGGATTAAATTCAGCACAAAATAAATGCAGATAGAGTAAAACAAAATAAAACAAAACAAAAAAAAACCCCAACCAAACCCAAAAAAAACCCAAAAAAACAAACAAACAAACACCCCAAAAACTAAGAGTCAAGCCAGGAGCTGAGGAAGGAATATTACCCAAAGCTGTAAGCCAGCCTGATCTATATAGCGAGTTTCAGACCAGCCAGGGCTTCAAAGTGAAAACTCGGGGGATGCAGTGGGAAAAAACGTTGGCTCGTTAGACAGTGCCCGTTTTCACTTAATTGCTAAGTTAGTAAGCATTTTACTAACACTACTGAATTTCAGACTAAATTAGTCTTATTTTAAGCATCAGTAAAATTAAATTGAATTCTTCTCCCAGTTTTCTAAGCTGTTAAAACAGGACTTTCTGCCTCACATTGGTTAAGTTCTCAAAGCAGAAGTTTCCAGGTATACTTCCCTTTGTTAGTCTCCAGAGCACGGTCACAGAGACCTTAGGAAAACGAACATTTGTCTAAATGCTGCAGGTTACGTGGCTTTGTAGAATACATTTCTAGCTATAGTTACACACTTGAAAACAGCCAGCAAACAGAACAGAGTCCCACACCTTTTTACTTACTTGGGACCGGTCCAAGCACTCCTACAGTGGTAATGAAATGTATGAAGCCTCCCCTTCCAGTCAGGGCAGGAAGCTCTCATTTTGACAGCCCACTGTGTCAAACCCATCCATTTCCTCAGCTGCCAGGCCAGTTGATGGAGTAAGTCCCTCTTGGTATATGCTGGTGCTGAGCTACTGACCATGCTGAATGGACTCTTGGTCTCAGAACAAAGCGACTATAGTCCTGGGCAAGGCTCCTTTCTCAGACCTAAGATTTAACTAGGTTCCCCACCAGGTCATCTTCGCAGGTTCATGGTCAGGTAACAGTCCTCTCATCATCACCCAGTTTCACACTCAAGAGTATGTAAAGGAAAATCGCAAACATTTAGATCCAAGGAAAGTTTAACTTTGAAAATGGCTTTGCTAAGGAAGCTGCAGCTCCCCATGGGTCTTTGATAGTGTATATGAGCGGTGGTTGGTAGTGAGTGTGAGCAGTGGTTGGTAGTGAATGTGAGCGGTGCTTGGTAGTGAGTGTGAGCGGTGGTTGGTAGTGAATCTGAGTAATGGTTGGCAGAGAATGTGAGCGGTGATTGGTAGTGAGTGTGCACAGTGGTTGGTAGTGAGTGTGAGCAGTGGTTGGTAGCGAGTGTGCACAGTGGTTGGTGAGTGTGAGCAGTGATTGGTAGTGAATGTGAGTAGTGGTTGGTAGTGAATGTGAGCGGTGGTTGGGAGAGTGTAAGCAGTGGTTGGTAGTGAGTGTGAGTAGTGGTTGGTAGAGTGTGAGCAGTGGTTGGTAGTGAATGTGAGTGGTTGGTAATGAGTGTGAGCAGTGGTTGGTAGTGAATGTGAGCGGTGGTTGGTAGTGAATGTGAGCTGTGGTTGGTAGTGAGTGTGAGCAGTGGTTGGTAGTGAGTGTGAGCAGTGGTTGGTAGTGAATGTGAGTAGTGGTTGGTAGTGAATGTGAGCTGTGGTTGGTAGTGAGTGTGAGCAGTGGTTGGTAGTGAGTGTGAGGTGTGAGCTGTGGTTGGTAGTGAATGTGAGTAGTGGTTGGTAGTGAGTATGAGCAGTGGTTGGTAGTGAATGTGAGTAGTGGTTGGTAGTGAATGTGAGCTGTGGTTGGTAGTGAGTGTGAGCAGTGGTTGGTAGTGAGTGTGAGGTGTGAGCTGTGGTTGGTAGTGAGTGTGAGCAGTGGTTGGTAGTGAGTGTGAGCAGTGGTTGGTAGTGAATGTGAGTAGTGGTTGGTAGTGAATGTGTGCTGTGGTTGGTAGTGAGTGTGAGCAGTGGTTGGTAGTGAGTGTGAGCAGTGGTTGGTAGTGAGTGTGAGCTGTGGTTGAGTGTGAGCGGTGGTTGGTAGTGAGTGTGAGCGGTGGTTGGTAGTGAGTGTGAGCAGTGGTTGGTAGTGAGTGTGAGCAGTGGTTGGTAGTGAGTGTGAGCTGTGGTTGGTAGTAAGTGTGAGCGGTGGTTGGTAGTGAGTGTGAGCGGTGGTTGGTAGTGAATGTGAGCGGTGGTTGGTAGTATGAGTAGTGGTTGGTAGTGAGTGTGAGCAGTGGTTGGTAGTGAGTGTGAGCAGTGGTTGGTAGTGAGTGTGAGCTGTGGTTGGTAGTGTGAGTGTAGTGGTAGAGCGGTGGTTGGTAGTGAGTGTGAGGGGTGGTTGGTAGTGAATGTGAGCGGTGGTTGGTAGTATGAGTAGTGGTTGGTAGTGAGTGTGAGGAGTGGTTGGTAGTGAGTGTGAGCAGTGGTTGGTAGTGAGTGTGAGCTGTGGTTGGTAGTGAGTGTGAGTAGTGGTTGGTAGTGAGTATGAGCAGTGGTTGGTAGTGAGTATGAGCAGTGGTTGGTAGTGAGTGTGAGCTGTGGTTGGTAGTGAGTGTGAGCAGTGGTTGGTAGTAAGTGTGAGCGGTGGTTGGTAGTGAGTGTGAGCGGTGGTTGGTGTGAGTGTGAGCGGTGGTTGGTAGTGAATGTGAGCTGTGGTTGGTAGTGAGTATGAGCAGTGGTTGGTAGTGAATGTGCACGGTGGTTGGCAGTGAGTGTGAGCGGTGGTTGGTAGAGAATGTGAGTAGAACAGCCCTTCTTTTTCAGCTCTTGCCGTTTACTTTCAGTAAGTTTTTTCCACTTTTCTTTTGTGTACATTAAACACTAGAATCTGCCTTTCGGGCAGCCACAGATCAGGAGAGGGAGGATGTAGCACTCTTGACAATCTAAAGTTAAGAATTTAAAATGGTGGTCAAGGTTTGCAAGTGAACATGGGCTATTTCTCCACTGACTGTGGCTCCCATGTGTCCTAAGGAACGCACAGCCAGGCTATTTCTCCTGCATACTCGGTGACACCCTGCTCCCGCCTCTGCCTCTGCACCTGCTGAGCACTGAGTGAGAGCCAATGGTGGGGCACAGCATTCCTGGCTATCTTCTGTGTTCCATTTTAGATATATTAATTAGGTGTGTTTAAAAAATTAAAGACACAGTAAAGGTTTTAAAGTTTCTCTTTGAAAAGATGATATCTTACAGTACATACAAAAATACTCTGAAAATACATACGACTTCATTTACAAAACACGGAGTCAACAGATTACAAGAATTACATGGTTGTGGATTTTTAATAAACTGAGCATGCATTCATGAAACTTAAAAAAATATTAAGAAATGCACTGAAAAAAGCAGTGTAAAAAAAGACAACTCATATAGTTAAATAAAAACTACAAAGGTCCTGAGCCAATTAACGGTTGGTAACAATGTCATCCAAAAAATGCCTTGAGGTTTCCATGAAATCCACTGCTTATTTCTGCATGCCTAATCCATGAAGAAACTGTTGGCAACTGTGGGAATTATGGTGAGGGGCTGTCATGCTGAGTTACTTTTATACTTCAAAAATACAAGTCTGCTATACTTGAAGGGATCTTATCATTGATGGTGGAATGAATTCTTCCTCTGTAGAAAAGACAATCAACTAACAAGAATGTCATGAGATAGTACGATATGTAACAATTTCACCATTCATATACTGACTTTCAGTATCCTGGTTGGTTTGATTTTTAATAAAGATGCATTTTGAAGGCCTCCATGGGAGGCAAAACATTTACGGTGCCCAGTTCCTGTGTCGTCACTGGACTAAGCCTCCCGGTAACTATGCAACATTTGGACAAAAGCACAAAAAATAGTTTAAATATTGATGTGCCAGTTTGGAAAAAATAATTTAAATAAACAAAATAGACATCTACACAAACGAAGGAGCAGAAGAGACACCTCACATTCACCAACCTCGGGCTTCACAAAGTGACTTCAATCTAAAGTAAACACACAAACATTTAGAAAATTACAAGACAGGTTTTTTTTTTTTTTTTTTGTTTTTAACTTTTTCAGCTCTATACAATGATTACAACACAAGACTTAAAAAAAAAAAAAAAAAAAAAAAAAAAAAAAAACAGTTCAGGACTTGTTTTTATCAGAGTCCAAGTGGCCAAGAACTGGTTCCCATAACAGAAACAAACATCAAAAGTTAAGGCAGTAAAACCTCAAAATGCAAAGCCATAATATTGTAGGTGACGTTCACTAGCAGGTGTCCTCAGTGTGCCCAGCAATCAGTGAGAGCAGCTCCGTCACCTCACTCCGAGGTGAGTAGGCTGACGACTGTCCCCGCCACCTATCTGCACGGCAGCTGGCTCTCCGTTGAAGACTGGCTGCCCTCGGTGCACCTCATGACCGCATGCTCACCTCAGGGAAGAGGCACTGCTATTACCGATTAAGGGTCAGGCGGATGGAGTTCTTGATGACTCGGATGTTGCTTGCTGGAACTGGAGATGATGAGTCTGGCAGTTCTTTACTGGGTAGTCGCTGTTAGGAAGAAAGAGAAAAAAAAGTGTGTGCATACCCGTGCACTCCAGAGCGCAAGAGCACACACATGCACACGCAGGCACACATACACCCTCCTTCCCGTAATGGCTCCTACCATCCTACCATTCCCATGTGTGCTTGACCTCTCCTCCTTCTTCCCCTATTCATTCTAAGTAGGTTTGCTCTTGGGCACTTTTTAGACAGTTGGAACTGAGACGCAGAGGGGTAGGGAAGTGTGGAAGTGCAGCAGTGTGAGGACGCTGGAGAGGAGGGCTCTGCTAGCTCACGCTCCAGTGAGAAATGCATAGCCTACTCAGCCCCTCTCACAGCTGGGCAAGTGACGGTGACTGCCGAGGAGAGCCTGGAGCACCTGAAGTAAAAGTGAGGATGAGCAGGAAGGGCTGCTCCCTCAGTTAGCTTTTGGATTGGATAACAGAAACAATGTAAACCTTGTCTATAGTTAATTTGCAGAGGATGTAGTCGGTGGTAGACCACTCGTGTGGCATGCATGAAGTTCTGGGGTTAATCCCCAGCACAATAAACAAACAAACAAACAAACAAACGGTAAAAAGTTCAGGTGTATAAAAAAATAAGAGCAGGGTGATAAACTGTAACATAACCAAAACCTACAATTCTCACTTAAACTTCATCCTTGAATTTCCTTTTGTTTTGTTTGAAACAGGTTGGTCTATGGAGCTAGCTCGGGCTGGCTGGAACTCAGAGCTGGGGTAAAAGCATGCACCACCTCTGGCTGGGCTTGAAACACTTTAGAGCACAACCGCGCCGTTCACTGTTCTGTATTTTAGCATCCACTCCACTACTTTCTTGGACTGTCATGTTTAGTATATATTTCTGTAACATCTTACAGCGTGAGTTGCATAATTGAGACTGCCCGTAGAGATATTGCTGTGTTTTCAAAGGGTCTGACAGGGTAAAAGTTGATTATAAGGAAGTGCACTTCCCTCTCTGGAGGCGTGAAAATACACTCTCAGAGAAGGGCTTCCCGTGTTCTGTACAAAGCTCCTTTCTCAGCTTCCCATGCTTAATAATATTCTATTTATTAGTTTAAGGGTAAGTCTTCAGAGTAAATTCTAAAATTCAATGTTAGAATCTATTTAGCTCGTGTTCTAAAGGTGTTCTCCACATACAGTGCTATATTTGGCTCCTTTAAAATACAAATATGTTTAATTTCTTTTTTTAAAAGATTTTATTTGTTTTATGTATATGAGTATACTGTCAAAAAGAGGGCATTGGGTTCCATTACAGATGGTTGTGAGCCACCATGTGGTTGCTGGGATTTGAACTCAGGACCTCTGGAAGAGCAGTCAGTGTTCTTAACCACTGAGCCATCTCTCCAGCCCCAAAATATTTGATTTTTAATAACAAATTTTGAAAGCCATCCATGTATATAACAAAAGCTATCTCTGGTATTAGTAAGAAACTCCTGTGCTGAGTGAACAACTATTCATGGATAAATAAGACAGATTTACATCTAAGGACATCTTTTCTTGACTTTGAGGAATGCCCACTGAGAACTGTAAGCTTTCTGTCATCTGCAGTCCTAACCAACCACTTGCCTGTTTCTGAGAACAAGGACATAACCACTGCCTTTCTGATCTTAGGTTTTTGCTTCTGTGAGATAGGGTTTTACTCTGTAGCTCAGGCTAGACTTAAACGAAGCACTCCTCATGCCTCAGACTTCTAAATGCTTGGATTTAGTTTTAGTTTCTTAATAATTTTTGTACTCGTGTTTCCTATGGCGATACTATCTATCATCTATTACCTTTTTGCGTGATGTATCAATAGTTGGAATGGGCATAGATTCTCCACCAATCGCATCCTAAAAACAGAAGAGTTAAACACACCAGTTTAAATTTTCTTTTTGTGTACAACAATTCTTCCTACTTAACACCCAGCGCCTGAAACTGAAATACTTCGTCTGGTACTTCTCATACTACAGCTCTTTAAGACCACACTCTGAGACAACACCAACTCATTTACCATTGGCTTTCTTTTCCTGTCCTCCGCAGCACGGGACTCCTTAAATGCTGACTCAAGTCGAATGAACTAAAATAGAAACAATAAGGATGAGTTGCTATTATGTATCTGCAAAGATCATACATTCTATATAAATCAGGAAACTCACTAGTCTACCCTCCGAAACTACAATAATTACAATTAAAGCCTTCAATTAACTACAACTAAATTGAGACCAAGTTCAGCTGCTACCCTTAATTCTGCAGCTGAAGTGATCTTTCAAACAGATTCTAACAGATACACTTTATTACCACCTACTGGGAGCAAGCAGAGAAGATCACAGAACAGAAGAAACCGTATGAACAGTACGGCCACCACTCATCTCCTCAGCGTTTGTGTAATCAAGAAATGTAAACCAATCAAGCAACTTTCAGACCTCAGTGACTAGAATTTGAGATGAACAACAATTATTGTTTCCTAAGGGTTTAAAATATTCTTTTAAATACAACAAGTTGTCGGCTTCTTTACTATTATTTTAACTTAGAAAAAAACAAAACAAAACAAAAGGCACGGCCACCACTGAGGGCATAATGTTACCTTTTCTATGTCTTTCAACCTCTTAGCAGTCCCATCTGTAGGTGGTGAGTGGGATCTTTTGGGTGTAACATTCTTAGTAATATTTGATATTCCATTTAGATGTGGTTGTCCCTGGACAGGGTTGTGGGGTGTAGTGACTCTAGGAATGACGTTCCGTCCTACTACAGTAGGAATGGTGCACACGGCTGGGGAGGACACGGCTTTGACTGCAGCGTCACCCTCTAGAAAGAAAGACACAGCCTAGTAATTGAGCACGTATGTGGTGGGGCTGTCGGCCACAGGGACTGATGAGGTACCTACTTGCACCAATGACTGGAATGGACAGCCCCTGAGCGGGGGGAACACTTGGCAGCTTCTCCACAATCACAGCCATGGGCTCCGCGTTACTCCTAGTAAAAGTGTAAAGTGTAAGTATTAGTTTATTTCCTATTATGGACTTCAAGCTCTCTCATTTAACATTTTAACATCACTTCCTTTTAGTATTTCACTTACTCACTAGAAGAACAGAGAAAGTTAGAGGTGGTGAAAATCAAGAGAAAAGTCTAAGCGGAAAATCTGTACATCCACCTATACAGCGCGATTCCACTAAGTCCTTAACTGTGGAGCAACTCCCACAGCTACAAACTGTCCGCATTCCTAAGCAAGAAGCTGGTCGCTAGCAGAAACCCCTGGATGATGAGGACAGGCCTTTTAGGAGAGGCACAGAACATTCTCCTCATCCTTCGGTACACAGACGGAAAGGACAGTTCTGACCCTTACCTCTCTGCGTCTCCTGTGGGGCTGTCTGGGTTGGAAGGCTTATGTGCAGACCCCGGAGAGTTAAAGGGAGTTCCACTGTCAGTGTCTCGGGAGCTGTCCAGACAATTGCTATCCAGAGACGATCTTTTGGACTGAAGGCCCCCTGAACTCCGACTCACATCAGAAAGACTCTGCCAAGAGAAAAAGGCTGTTCAGGGTTTCAAAACAAATGAGAACACAGAGACTACCTTTAGTTCCGAAGCACACAAATGCAAATATCTGTGATCAATGAGATTTCAGACCTGCTGTCTACATCTTCTTTCCAAAGAGGTTTAGAAGAGATGTAAAGTTCCAGTTTGGTCTCAGGATCAACTGCCTCAATGGCAGCACCCTGGAGTTAGGCTAGCAGACCCACCTTTTTCTTCTTCTGAAGAATCTCCGCGGGTAGGTAATGGTGAAGCTGCTTTTTCTTTACGTGAGTGGCCTCAATCTTCATCCCGTCCTTCAGCATATTGATGTTGTTTGCCTGCCTGTACACTGTAAACATGTTAACACGATAGATGAGAAATCTCTCTATGAACCACAAGCTGTTTCCCTTTTCTGAAATGTCTAGAATACCTATGCCCCAATAAAACCACACCCTCTTATGGGAACAAATCTTTCTAAAATACTTCCATTGTGCCACAATACTATTTAAGAGTGGATTGGTTCTATGTACATACAGTCTAAAAGCTTTCTTATAGACAATCCTTATTAACAAAATAAATATGCAGGCATATTTCCCCCCCAAATCTTTGCTATTTTCAAAATGGTAATCTTTCTATATAATTACTTGTCTGAATCTAAGATAATTTTCTTTTACACACACACAAGCACACACACACACATGGGTGCTGGGGAACCAAGCCTTAGGCTCTTGGGAGAGCAGCCAGAACTCTGAATCTCTGCACTGTCTCTACAGCCAACTACTTATGATAATTCTCTACCAAATATACAAACGCAATTCAAGGTCTCCCACTATCCTGAACCTGTTTGTTCACTGTAGCGCACAGAGATATAGAACACGGGGGCTCAGCGTCACCTGCAACTCTACCCTGTGTACAGGTGGAACGTTTGTCTTAGAAAGCCTGGAACAACCTGACTGCATCCAAGACATATGGCTCTAGATGTCTGTTCTAGTGCTTTTCATTATTGGTAAAGACCAGTTGTATTGCCAAAATTAAGGTAGTTTGTGTCTAGCCCATTGGACTTTTTAGTCCACTGAAGACAGGGAGAGAAGGGCTGTTTCTCCATGCAAATACTATGACATGTGGCATGAGTGTGCACACGTGGAAAAGAATATTTGAAAAATCTTATTAACAGAGTATCTCTACTTTCTCCTTTTTAAGACATCTGATCCCTAGTTTATATTCATGATATCAAACTGCAGATTCTCCGTCCCTTCCTGAGAATGTTAATTAGTTAATTAGTTAATTTGAAGGTGAAGCAGAGAAATCCACATTACCATGATGAACACTAGGACTAGCAGCAAAGAACTCAGAAAACTCGTCTCTGCCAAGAAGAGATCACACGAACATCATACACCTCGGATCAATACCAGCCCAATTATAACGCATATTCCAGAGACTGAGGCTGGGGCTAGTTATAAAGGGCAACTTTTTTCCAATTAATCTTGAAACATTTTCAGCAAATCTGTTTCTCCTGATGATTATTTAAGGTAAAAAACGAAGGGCTGGAGAGATGGCTCAGTGGCTAAGAGCACTGACTGCTCTTCCAGAGGTCCTGAATTCGAGTCCCAGCAACCACATGGTGGCTCACAACCATCTGTAATGGGATCTGATGCCCTCTTCTGGTGTCTGAAGACACCTACAGTGTACTCACATATAAATAAAATAAATAAAATCTTTAAAAAAAAAAAACAAAATTCATTTTTACGGACTGCAATGATAAACTTTGGCTGAACAAATAAGAAAGTCACCTGAGGAGTTTAGTTCTATTTTAAAATAGAAAACACATGAAGATGGTACCACAAGCAACTGATTTAGGAGTGCCTAGGGTCTTCCCACTCCTGTCCCCTACGCACACTGGCTGGCTCCTAGACTAAGCAGCCCGCAGTGTTTTAAAATAAAAAGAAAACTCCTGCCAGAGCCCTGCTCTGCATTTGTGAGTTTGTGAAGTGTGACTCTTCTGTATGACTCCTCTGTCAGACCATTACTCTGCACTCTGTGCTGAAGACTGCTCCATCATTTCTGTCCTTCCCTAAACAGCGCATCCACTCCTCCAGCAGGGGACCATTTAATTTAAGCAGATGGGGAATGAGAGAGCATCTCTAGCTGACCCTAAACAGATGGAACTGAGTTACAGTCATGGTTGAGAATCATAGCCCCATGATTACAAAGTCTTACCTGTATCAGTAAATGACTGTATATCATATGTCAAGTCTATGTTAACACTTTCTGCATTTTCTACTCTCCGAAAAATTATCCCGAGGAACCACATTGATACGTAATTGTTGCTATAAAGTAAAATTTAAAAATTTCCATTAATTTTTTCAATCTAACAAATGCTACTGGACAATCAAACTTGGCTTCTATTTTTCTACCTTATTAACAGATTTCAGAGATGTGACCAAATTCTTAAGCTACACCCGGAGCACTGGCGTAGCTGCTTAATACTGTTTTAAAAGACTAAGTTGCATTGGAGAATGAGTTGTTAAACAGTTAGAAGGTTCTGAAGACTAACATGGAGTTTTGCTGAGTACTACAGTGTATACTTATATAATAATGAATACATGACCACACATATCTAAAACATACATCATTCTCCCACCAATGGCTGTTAAGGACAGTCTTAAAACTCATTTGAAACAAGGCATATGTCAAATAATATTTAAAAATTTTATTTAGGGACAACTTACGCTTTATGATGTTCCTTATTTCCTGGGAATGACTGGGGATTCACATGGGCGAGAGTAATAAATTCATTCCGTTCCAAGTTTCCAACAAGTACACGGATTTTAGATTCTACTAATCCAACCCTGAGATAAACAGCAGGATTTCAATGAAGTCATAGGAAGTTTGACAACTATACTGAAGTAAACCAAGTGAGACGCGAACTGTGAAGCTCGTACACTCTCTTAAGGAAGAGTCTAATTAAAGCAGGGGTCTTTAACATAACAAGGGGCAGCAGTGTGCTCCTAAGGTCAAAGCAGTCACAGAGGAAGGGAAGAGCCACTTCTAAAGGCCGACTTGTGATACCCATATGCATGCTGGGGCATGAGCACACACAGTAAGAGTGACAGTGACAACGACAACAACAACAACGTAAGACATCAAGCAGGCAAATGTCAAACCTCAGTGACTTTCTGCTTACAAAAGACTGATCTAACTCTATGCATTTCTGACTCTAACAATACCCAGTCTTGGTTAAGGCTCTAATAGTCGGGACTTAGTTATGTGGTCTTTAATCCTTTCTACTTTCATATCTTTACACTAAGGCTAAGCTACCTTTAAATAATATGAACAGGAACAGCTAATGTAGGCACATAATTCCTGAAAGAAGCAGACTGACTTTCACAAAATACTGGATTTTGCATTTCAAAAAGTCACTAAACTTAAACCAGCTATTACAAAAACATACAGGGTCAGCAAGATTTCTACAACTTAATTTTCTCTCATTAAACTGTCATGGCTTCTCAGCCTTTTGGCTAAGATCGAGTGTAAAAATATGTACTGTGAGCTATGTATTAGTAACCATGAGTCAGAAAATTTTCAAGAATACTTTTAAATATTTCCACTTATGAAAGCTGATATAACTGTTCCAAGAGGAGATGCATGGAAACTGAGTTAGTGCAGTGTTGCTACGTAAATGAGTTGGCTTTTCTATGATGTGCAGTGGGTTGAGTGGTAGTCTCCGTGTCTGCACAGCAGAGAGTAACACTCAGCCACACAGTCATGAGGATTGCCCTGTACTAGCAACAGCTCACTACAACAGCTCACTACAACAGCTCACTACGACAGCTCACTACAACATCTCACTACAGCAGCTCACTACAGCAGCTCACTACAACAGCTCACTACAGCATCTCACTACAGCAGCTCACTACAACACCTCACTACAACATCTCACTACAGCAGCTCACTACAACAGCTCACTACAGCATCTTACTACAGCATCTCACTACAGCAGCTCACTACAGCAGCTCACTACAGCAGCTCACTACAACACCTCACTACAACACCTCACTACAACAGCTCACTACAACAGCTCACTACAGCATCTCACTACAACAGCTCACTACAGCATCTCACTACAGCATCTCACTACAGCACCTCACTACAGCATCTCACTACAACATCTCACTACAACATCTCACTACAGCATCTCACTACAGCATCTCACTACAACACCTCACTACAACACCTCACTACAACAGCTCACTACAACATCTCACTACAGCATCTCACTACAGCATCTCACTACAACATCTCACTACAGCATCTCACTACAGCATCTCACTACATCTCACTACAACAGCTCACTACAGCATCTCACTACAGCATCTCACTACAACATCTCACTACAACAGCTCACTACAGCATCTCACTACAGCATCTCACTACAACACCTCACTACAACACCTCACTACAACATCTCACTACAGCAGCTCACTACAACAGCTCACTACAGCATCTTACTACAGCATCTCACTACAGCATCTCACTACAACAGCTCACTACAACAGCTCACTACAGCAGCTCACTACAGCAGCTCACTACAACAGCTCACTACAGCAGCTCACTACAGCATCTCACTACAACATCTCACTACAACATCTCACTACAGCATCTCACTACAGCATCTCACTACAGCATCTCACTACAACAGCTCACTACAACAGCTCACTACAAGTGGCAGCTGGAATCTGTCATAGGCTGTAGTTTCCTGACTCCTCACCTAGACAAAAACTTCATCAATAAAAAAATTAAGTAACCAGAGAAATAAAGACCCTTGAAAAAGCAGGTCAGACTGGAGGAAATTATGGCAGCACACCTCCTGCCCACTGGGCCCAGGAACAGGAATACACGGATGGCAGAGAGCATGAATTTGCATGCACTCAAAGCTGTAGTGTAGCTTGGCCGTTCTACTGTCTATTGTTAGAAGATTTAAAATTCAGACACGTGTACCAGCACCACCTCGGTTAAGAAGGTACAGAAAGTGTCTTCTTCCCTTCTGCGTTGGATGGGGGACAGTAATAGTAAGCTGCAGGCTACTGCAAAGGTTTGCTTAAATCTGGCTCCTATCCTGCCGACGCTGAACTTACTGGCATTTCTTATCCCCGGTGCTCCATCATGGACCTCAGTCACTAAAATACACTGCCTTTGGAAGCCAAGCAACACAGTTTTACAGTTGGTGTGGCACCATGTGACCGCTGTTACATCAGACATAGGTAGCAGAACGTGAGATGTAAGTCTTACCATTCCAGATGATTCTCCTCTGTCGATGCACTGGCAGTCAGCACTATATAATGTCTACGCAGCATTGGCAGCAATGATCAAGGAAGAAAACGGCCAGAAACATCTGTTAGTCTGAGGTTTTTTATCTATTTTCTTTCTTCTTCACAAAGAACTAAACAATATAACTACACAGTTTCTGAAAGTCACAGACTACTTTTTTTTTTTTTCTTTTTTTTCGGAGCTGGGGACTGAACCCAGGGCCTTCCACTGAGCTAAATCCCCAACCCCCACAGATTACTTTTACAACACTACAGACTCCACAATTTAAAAGCAGTTCCGTTTAGCAACTGTCACTGATGCTAGAATGAGAGCCCCGAGCCCTGAGGATTTCCACTGCCTATTCTCTACCTGGCTTAAGAAATGTGAGTTACACTGTCATCTGTCATAATTCATTTTCTACATTTGAAGCCCTATTGTACAAGTGCTGGCTAACACCTCAAATCCTACACTCATGAGGCTGAGGCAGGAGAATCATCCTAAGTTCCAGGCCAACCTAGGTTATAAAGTAAGTTTGAGGTCAGCCTGGAGTAGAGTGAGGCTCTGTCTCAAAACAAAGCAAGGGTCCGGCAAAGTGGGTTAGTAGGTAAAGAAAGGCACTGGTTACCAGGCCTGATGACCCGAGTTTGTTCCCTAAGACCCACACAGGCTATGGAAGGCAGATCTAACTCTTGCAAGCTGTCCTCAGTCCTCCACATGAGTACTACGGCATACACGCCCACAGGTATATACAACCTAACCCCCTTAAAAATAAAGAATATAAAACAAACAAAAAACCATAAACACGACAAGAAGATCCCCCCTCCATACATATACACAAAGATTATGAAAGTTTAAATACCTGTATTTTTGAAAGAAATTTGGTGGTTCTAATAGTTTGGACCAATCTGATTTCCCTTGAAGAATTTCATCTGTAACTGCAAGACCTAAACAAAAACAAAAACCAAAGGGTTTTTAGAAACTAGGTCTAATTTCGAAAAGTGCCCAGCTTTTGGTCTTTTTACCCAAACCATCTAATGCAACAAATGCCTGACTTAGGGAATGTAAATACACTATGTTGTTTCTGAGAACATAAAGGTTAAATTCCACCATATTGGACTGGTTCAAATTTTGGCCTTAATATTATATATTTTGGGAAGCATTTGATGTTTTACAAAGAATTTAACTGACAGTCAATAGCTACCAATATAGAATAAAGCTGTCTGCTAAAATGTTGGGAACATGTAAGGGGCAACAGGGCCAAGCATATTTACCTTGTTTAAATTCTTCTACCATTACTGTTCGAGTTGATGTAGACACATTATACGTAGAATTCTGTTGTGGGTAGGCAGGGGTAATTATTGGCATAAGATGATACCTGTCTGATGGATTTACCTGTGAAATGAGAAGCAGAATAATTACCTATACTATTACTCAGTAGTCCTCACTTTATCTTCCCCAAATTATGAAAAATATGAAAAATACATTTAATACTAAACTCTCTCAATTCTAGGAAGTATATCTGTCTTCTGAAGTGCATTTTTTTCTGAAGTCAGATATATTTGTTTGTCAGAATTCTGCAGAAGTTAATTTCTCCTCAATAAGGCTATAAAATGATGCATCTTAGAAGCAATAGTTTTTCAGAAATGTTGAAGTATAATAACCACAGAGACATTATATAGAAATGATTGCCTACTCTTATTAAATTAGCAGCTATGTGAGAATTATGAGTCTGCTTTAAGCTGTACTACAAAGTATTACTTTTATATATTTCAATACTTTATTATAAGCAACTACTTGTTAGATTTTTACAATGGGTTATGATACTGTTTTGATATAACCACTGGTCGTATATGGACATTTTTTAATGATATTACATTTGAACTGTCATTTAGAGAAAGGCCCTACTCCCAAATGACTGGATAAAATTCCATAATAAATTCCATACCCGAGGGTCCCAGACAGGCAAATTCAAGTTGCTTTCTTCTGGTTGCTTCAGCAGCACAGGATTTGGCCATTCCCTAACATGAATGAAGGACATTAATTCACGTACACTCTCCCTTCAGATGCCATATAAAAATTACAAGTCTGAACTTCCCCATCTTCCATGACAACGTACAATGTACGAGGAAGAGTCTGTTTGTGCTTCCTCAGAAACTCCAATTCCTGTTAGAGCACCTCCCTTCTCATCTGCTCTCGCAGATCTGACTCTGAGGGTGCAGTGACAGCAGTAACTGACACGTACGGAGGATACTATGATGAATGAGGCAGCTATGGTCATCATCGCCATTCAGAGCTCAAATACATGGGGATGCTACTCTCTTAAGATAAGGCTCACATTCACAAACCTACCTGCCGCCTTACTGAGTAACTTAGGAGAGGTACAGGGGTTATGAGCATTGATTGCCAGAGAGCATCATGGGACAGACCTAGGCTCTCTGCACCTATGTAGCAGATGTGCAGCTGGGTCTCCGTGTAGGACTCACAACAGCAGGAGCAGGGCTGTCTCTGACCCTGTTGCCTGCCTTTGGATCCCTTTTCCCTAACTGGGCTGCCTTGTCTGGCCACACTAGGAGGAGATGTGCCTAGACCTGCTGCAACCTGACATTGCCAAGGCTGCCTGTATCCATGGGAGGCCTCCCCATTTCTGAGGAGAAAGGGAGGAGGGGTGAATGGGATAGATGGGTGGTAAGAGGGAGGAATTAGGAGGAGAGGGAGGCTGAGATCAGGCTGTAAATAAATAACAAAAAATAAGACTCAAAACAAAACAACAACAACAAAACAAGCCAGAGCACTGACTGCTTGTCCCGGGCTCAATTTCAGCACCCGTATGGAAGGCTCACAATTCTATCTCCTGCTCCAGGGGGTTAATGTCCTCGTCTGACCTCTACAGGGACCAGGCACACACGTGGTGAACAGACACACACTTAGACAAAACAATACACCCATTTACAGAAAATGAAATCAAAAAGGGGAAAAAGAGGCAAAACTAGGTGTTGTGATACACATCTGTGATCCCAATCCTTGGAAGGTTGAAGCAGGAGGAGTTCAAGTTGTATATAAGCATGGGTTACAAAGTTAAGCTTTTTTCCCAAAACAATGGTGCAGAGTGAAGGGGGAGGAAGGAGAGGGGCAGCCAAGGAAGCCACAACAAATTATCTCCTTTGTGACAACATGGATGGTATTGGAGGCCATTGCACTAACTGAAATAAACAAGGCACAGGATTCTCCTTCACTCATTAGGGGATTCTGAAATGTTGGCCTCAGAAGGTGGACGGAAAATAGTGGCTATCAGAGACTAGGAGAGCAGGGTAGAGAGAAGGACAGGACAATGCCAGGCGATGGACATTACGTTAGGTAAGTTCTGATGCTCAGGAGGACTACAAGCAATGTTAGTAATGCGCTTCAACAAGCTAAGAGACTGTGTTCACCATAAAAAATGATAAAGGTCTGAAGAGACACACGTGGTAACCTTGATCTGACTGTGTAATGTACACTACCAAAATATTGTGGGCACACAGTAAGTATATACGATTTTTATGTGTCGGTTATAACAGGAAAGAGTGTCATCTGGATGTCCCATTCTCAGATAAACACATTTTAAAGCTTTTAACGAATGTAAAACACAAATATCCATGTATAGGTTTGTTCTCCTTACAGTTGCTCTACAGCCAGGGCTAAAGCAGACCACGGAGCCTAGGCTGTCCTCAAACTCATGGCAACAGTCCCACCCAAACCCTCAAGTTCTAGGATCACAGGCAGAAAACACTATGCCTGGATATACTTCTTAAAAGTTCAAATAATTGTTTACACATTCATAGATGTTAACAATTTGTCAAAGTACATATGCTTACCATTTGGAGAAAACTAAGAAGAACTTGTGGACTAAGGTTGAAGCTGCTGCGTTTGGGTACAGTTGGCAAGTTCTGGCTACCAGCATTGCCCAGGAGACGCCACCAAGGAACCCCAGCATATTGGAATAAATACCACGGCCTAGGAAAATGAACAGTGGTAGTTATTATTCAGATCTATTTGCTCAAAATACCAACAGGATAACTTCACTCATGGGACTGAACAGGAACCAAGATGATAAGCACAACCCAACACTAGACTCAGACACAGCCAGCAAACCTCGGTCTCTACCTCGGGCTCTCTGCTTTGCTGCCCAGGTCTGAGGACCTCAGTTCCTTTACCGCTCCACTGCCACCTCTCAACAGTTCTCCTGAGATTATCCCCAGTCCTCCTCCCCACCCCAGAGATGTCTTCAGTTAGAGAGATCAACAGAAGGAAAGATATCTGGAGGTAAGCAGTTAAGAACATTTCACTAAGAGTCATACACATGTGGAGTCTTTAAAAGCCAAGCATAAATTGGCAATAAACATCAGTATTTCATAGTATCTGGGTAAGTCTCCATTGTGAAGAATATACCAATGATATCAGACTCACCTGTGAAATGATATTTTTATAGAAACCCATGGAAACTGTTACCATATCTCACTAAGTCTAATATTAATATGCCCTTATTATACAAGTGCTACTATTCTATGTCCCACACAGAGAGGGGGGAAAATCCTACAAAAATATCAGTTTAGACATGTTAAATATAAAAAGTATGCATGTAAACATTGAAAAATACAGCGTTTCGTCTGGTTTGTGAGGAGAGACAAACTGTTCATGTTACCCCTCCATATCACACTGTCCTGCCTATTTAAGGCCACAGGCAAAACTCACCTGCTTAAACTCATGTAAGTGCCCCTAATATGGTGGCCACTAGCAACATGGCTCTCCTTGCCCGCAAACTTCCCATGCCGTAAGACTGACTCATTTAAACTATACAATTCAACACCTTTTGGTATAGTCAGAATTGGGCAACCCCACAATCGTGTCTAGGACAATTTATCAACTCCAAAGAAACCTAGCCAGTCACACTACTCCCTCCTCTGGACCTGGAGACCTGAGCATATAAATCAAAGCATATATATGTTAGCTTTTGAGTAACTTCTGTCACACTTAAAGTGGTGTCAACATTCATTTCTGTTGCATCATTTACCAGTACTGTGTTCCATTTTATTGCAAAATAGTATCTGACAGTAAGGATATACCATGTTTTTATATTCATTCATCAGAGTATGAATATGTGACTTGTGTTTGCTCTTTGGCTGTTAGGAATGCTAAGAAGATATAACATGACAAGATTTTTAAATGAACATTATTTTACCTTTCTTGGGAATCATTTAATTTTACTGTCAATGACACAAAGCACAAATTTAAAAATCCAGTTCCTTAGTTGGACATTTCAAGTATCTAATTACTCACAGAGTTAACTGGAGTGGACGATAACATATAAACATTTCCATAATCAGACTTTTATGGAGAGGTCTGTTTAAGGTATGTGAAACCTGGTACTGAATGCTGTCAGCCAAGGAACAACCATATACATAATGGCGGTCACTTAACACTAATGATAATGAGATGAAAAAAATGTATAGCTGAAGAGGAGGGAAGAGAAAAGCAAACACCAGAAAAAAAAAAATCAAGAAAATTGAGAGCAATGTGGACTGGGAAGGAAGCTGGCCTCTAACCCATGAGCTATTCTGGTGATCATCCCCAGCATTTCAGTCCCTGAACAATGGTGGGAGCCATCGTTCCTGCCTGCATAATGGCTTTTGTTCTTTAAGACAAAGTTTCCTGGCCTTGAATATGTAACCCTCCAACTTCAGCCTCCTGGATACTGGAATTACTGGCATGCCACCATGCCCAATTTGTGTTATTACAAAGGAATTAAAAAACTTAAGTTTAAAAAAAACTTATTTATAGTAAGTTAAATATATTACTGAAGAAAGAAAAAACTTCGTATAAGCCAGCAAGTCACCAAGTTTGTGATAGTGGATGTTAATGTCCCAGGCACCTGCAATCTCTCACTGACTCGCTCGATTAACTCTGGGTGCAGCACTTTGCACTTACCGCACGTATGTCACCTAGAGCACACTGTGTGTTTCTGCTGTATGCTTTCGAGGTATCTTCTGTATGGAAGACACCATTGAGCCACTGCTTCAGTGTCACCTCCCCTCAGTCCTCTGTCCCCATTCTTAAGCAGTGTCTGACTACAGCTATACATAATACAGAATGTCCTCTATCACACCAGAGCAAGCGGAGGGCATTTGATGAGTTATATACAAGCACACTCGCACTCTGTCTACGTACACACACACTCACACTCAGAGACACAGACACCACACCTAAGAAACTGAGGAACAGTTTTGCTAAGATGACCATCAACCCTCAACATCATCAATGAGGTCAGACCTCTCATATGTGTTCCAACTGCTGGCAACAGAAAAGTAGAACTTTATAAAGACATACAAAGCCTTGGGATACTTACGCTTTGCCCATAATTTGACTGCTCTTAGAGTAAGTCTAAAAGTTTCTTTATTTGGCACTAAGTGCAAAATTTCATCAGTAACTCTACATCCTGAAAAAGATAAAACATTAATTTTTCACTAAGGAGTAAAACTCAGTTCAAATAGTCTCCTAACCTTCAGAGTCTCAAATGTTAAAATTTGAATGCTACGTCAGGATAAATTTAAAATTTCGAAACACATGTGAAAATATCTTTTACTTTTGAGGAAATGAAAGAATTTGGGTAAAATCCAATGCTGAAGAACAGACAGGTCTGGGTTCCTACATCTGACTTAATCACGGTGTCTCCAAGTTATAAAACTTTCTTATTAGAAGTCCTTCCACAAAGAAGTGTAATTTACCATCACATTAAATCAAACAAAAGAGACTGGGCATGGTGGTGCTTGACTTTAATCTTGCACTCTCCAGGGAGAGGCAGGTAGGTCTCTGAGTTTGAGGTCAGCTTGGTTTAAGAGTGAGTTCCAGAACAGCCAAGAGTACACAGAAAAACCATGTTACTTACAAACAAACAAACAAACAAACGTGTGAAAGGAAGGAGAATGTAATCAGTGGCTCTAAAACGTGAAGCACCTGTGAGGTTGAGCCTCCTTTTCTAAGAGGCCTCCACCTTCCCTTACCATTTTCATGTGTGCTGACATCTGCACTGATGGAGCACTGGCAACCACAGTGTTCAGGGGTCACACAAGATGGTGGCCACAGAGTCCGCAAGTGTTCAGTATACTTCACTACTCTCACAAGCTCCCAGTTAAACAAAAGCAACCAAAAGGAAAGCGGTGTGCCAGCACTTCAGCTATATGCTAAAACAGCCTTATTTTCAAGGAATACCAGGCTGCTTGAAATTATGACTAAAGATATAAAAGGTTATACAAGTGGGCGATCAGTAGGCAGTCTGAAAAATAAACCAAATTCCTTGCCTCAAGAAAAACAATGATACTATTTACTATGGAGAAGAGGTAAGTTTTCACGTTAAATTAGTTATAAATCACTTTTATCTACTATTGTAAACCTGACAGCTTGAAATACTTAAAAGACTCTCATGACAGAACTGGTGCTAATATTAATCAATGTAATTTAAAACCCACTTTACAATGAAATATGTGTTAACAGCTGGAAAATAAAAATAACTTTGTAAACTAACATTTTCCAAATAGCCAGAGTATGATAGTTAAAACAAACAAACAAACAAATACCCTAAAACCCAAAACAACAACAACAACAAACCAGGCAAAGGCAAAAAGGTACATTCAAAGGACAAGAGAGATCACAAGGTATTAATGTGACAGAATAGTTCTGTTTCTTTTTATATTTTAACAAAACCAAGATATCAGATAATACATTAACTGTAGAAGCAGATATGGTAATATGGAAAAAAAGCCCATTTTATATGTAAAATTATTAATTTACAATTGCTTTTTATTTCTAGTGAACTATAAATATTCTGAACATTTTTATTTATATTATGGTAAACATTGACATACGATGCAGATAAAAAATATTTTGGAGTTCTCAATGAATCTTAAGGTTTACAGGACTTCTGAGACCAATATGTTTATGAACCACAATTCTAAACACAACCTTTCAAATAAATTGTGCTTTTTAGAATATTTAAAAAATAACTAATTACACTATTCTATAAAGAAAACCTTGACTTTCAAATTCCTGGTGTTGGTGATGGAATGCAAAGTCTCTCACACTAAGCCTGTGTTCCATGATGTGCTCAGATTTTAGTTTGCTCAAGTCTTAAAGTAGTCCACTGACAATTCTACAAAAGGCCTCTTGCTGTGGACTTGGTTTAATGCTTGTATTACGTTTATTGAGTTCCCAAAATTGCATGGGAATTGTGCGCAGGTAAGGCACTGAGGGTCTCTGCCCCCAGTTGGTTCTGATTGGTAAATAAAATTACAGGTGGCCAATGGCTGGGCAAGGAGACAGAGGTGGGACTTTAGGATAGAGAGAGAAGAAAGGATAGAACTGTCATTGCCAGGAAAGCAGAAAGATCAGGCCTGAGAAGTGCAGGACAGAGAGACAGCCAACATGTAAGACTCATAGATCGTGGCCCTGGAGGGCTGCAGGCCAGGATGGAATGCAGGGTTTAGTATGTAATAATTCAGGAATATCAGAGGGGAGAGTGTGCTAGTGGCGTGAAGCTTTGGGAGTGGTCCGGCCATTGAGCTGCTCAGGGCATATTACAATATAGAGCTGTGTGTGTGTGTGTGTGTGTGTGTGTGTGTGTGTGTGTGTCTGGGTCTCATTCGTGAATCCAGAACACTGGGGCGGGTAAGAGGAACACCTGAAGCTGCCACTGCCAGGGCAATCTTTAGAGTACATTAATTAATTAACCGTCTACAACTATAGGCTCTATTTACCAAATTGTTTTCAAGCAGGTATCTAAGATTTCTTTATAGAAACTTACCATTTAAACTTCGAATGCACCGTATATCGAGGCTTCTCAGGCGAGAGTCATCTCTTAGATCTAAATTATCTGATATGGTTTGTATTGCCAGTCTTGCAAAGACTAGATCAATCTTTGGAAAGAGATAAAACAGAAAAGAGACTGATTTTACTTCTCCTGGTCCATTCTCCCCAACCCCAACTCCAACCATGAGGAGTCATAGTTATCGGTCTGGACAGTCTGCTAAAGCACAGGAGGCCTATGTGGGTGGCCTTATGTGGGACAATCACTGCACATCTTGAGAGAAACATGGGAAGATCCAACACACATTTACTTTTACTCCCTCGTGAAACTCCACTGAGGCACTGAGAAGTGTTTTGGTTTCGGTTTTGGTTTAGTTTTCAGAGTTTATGGCTTAACCCACTAGGAAACTGAGATCAGAGAAACATCAGCAAAAGTCATGGAGGCTGGAGAGCAGGGGGGCAGATGCTAACACACCCAGTGACCTAAGAAAACAGATTTAAGCATTCTATTTGGAAAATGAAAACAGGTAGCTATGAATAAATACATAAATAAATTTAAAAGAACATTTAGAAAATATAATTAGTATTTTTAGAAATTAAAAACAGGGCAGTGGATATTATCACAAAACTTGAAAGACAAGAAAAAAAACAAGAAGAATAATAAAAATATTAAGATGTGGTTAATTAAAAATGAGAATTGTGTGTGCTATTTATTTATTTTTAAAGAAAGCTGTTCTCTGGAGACTCAACTCACAAATGTTAGGGCTTTATGGGAAAAGACCTGTGTGTAAACAAAGGCAAGAAATCCAAAAAGCCCCAAAAAACCCCACAATAAGAGGTCCAAGAACTGAAGGCCTTTCCACTCTAAAGACTACTGCACGCCAAGCACATCAGTTAGAAACACAAACCAAAGCATATTATCATCATGAATTCTACGAGTATGAAGACAAAATAAAAACAAAACAACTAAATAAAACAAGGGACAAACTGACCATACATACAGAGAGAGTGAAAATAGTAATATGCTTTTCTACAGCACAGAGGCCACAAGACAATGCGGGCCTTAGAGGACATAAAAAATCGTTTCCTACCTAGAATGATGTACTCAGCAAAATTATGAATTCTGTGTTTTTTAAGCATGCAAGATAAAAAGAAAACAAATTCTTATTTAGGCATCCAATGGTTGAGCTCCAGTAAAACAGTAGTATATTAGAAAGAAGGACATTCTAGAGTACGGAGGGAAAGCTCCATGAAGATCACAGTGAGATGGACAGGATGACAGCTGTGCACAGACCATGGGCCACACTCAGCTGAGAACAGGGCCAAGGCCCAGTGGACTGACTCTTCCTCAAGATGCTAACGGCTCTTAGCTTAAACATTATGACAACCATAGAAGACTGGGTTGAAATCAGACTAAGTATAATGACCAACCGAACTGAACAGTCATTAACTCCTGAGGGCAAACCTGTTACAGAGCAAGGAATTGCAGTAGGTCGGTATACTCAGTCCTGAGCTCTGAAAACTGTTTCTGAGATAATAATGTAAATGGAACACTGCTCTAAACAAAATTATAACAGTGCAACTATTTTAGATGATTAGAGAAATGAGAAAGGTTGTGTACAAAAAGCATGAGGAAAGAAATGAAGGTTCCTAAATTTTCCACGACGAGTGGTCAAGAGAAACAAGAAGTAGGTGAAAGACTACTATTCCTTAAACTGTGGTGAGTACCAGGCAAGCACTCAGGAGGCTGGCTATAGTCACATAGTGAGATTATTTCAAAACCCAAGCCCAAAACCAAAACCAAACCAAATAAAACATGCCCATGCTAAGTCAGATTTTGAAACAAAACTTACAGGTTAAAAATGTCAATTGTAAAAACACTTACTTCGATACCATCAAATTCAAATTTTATGACAGGTACAAAAGCATCTTCTACAGCCTATAAAAGAGGAAGACAAAAAAGTAACACAGAGGTTACTTATTTACTTTTATTTAGGTCTCATACAAAAGTCTCGTTGCCTGCCATTTAACTTATCCTGTTAAGAATATCTGTCAGAAACTGGAAAGCAGATCTATTGTTATCTTAATATTATTTCTGGAGTCTAAATTGAGATCTAAGAATCTTAGTCTTTTTTTTTTTTTTCTTTTTTTTTTTTTTCCAGACCTGGGGACAGAACTGGTTGCTAGGCAAGCACTCTACCACTGAGCTAAATCCCCAACCCCTGGAGTCTAAATTGAAAACTGATTATTTACAAAAAGTATTAAGTGTAAAAGTGTATGGTGAGCCCCTCCTGTAGCCCTGGTGCTCAGGGATGGCTCAAAGGGTCAAGGTCATTGTTGACGATCCACTGAGTCTGAGCCTGGGATGCATGAGGCCCCTGAACAGTTTTTACAAAAAGCATTAGTGTAAAATTTTTGAAAAATATTTATCAAACAAATGGTAGGGGCTAGCTCAGTACTTGGCCTGCAGACATGAGACCAGAGTTCAATCCACAGATCCTAATGCTGGAGAAAATGGTGCATGAGGGAGGAAGCAGGAGGATCTGGGGACTTACTGACCAGTAAGTCTACCCTGTTGGTGATTCTAGGCCATGTCAGGCCCTGTCTGACAGAAGACAGACAATGTTTTGAGGATGATACCTAGAATTGTCCTGTGACACCCCCAAGCGTATGATAACCCCCACACACTTACAAATATGTACACACAAAATTATGCTGTTAGAACTGAGGCCAGTTTTATTATTTGCTAGAATGGAAATGTTACTTGTGAAATGAAAGGCTAGATATACATGTAGTATTAAGGGAACCTCACACATATCACCCACAATTGGCTATATATCACACATATCAGATATTACAGTAAGTGATAACTTATGAACATTCTCACCAATTCTCTCGTTTACTGATGGGAACCAAGCTCAGACAGATGGCTGCCTGACTGAGGCCTCAGAGCTACAGGTGTGTCTGCAGAGCTATAAACCCATGCTCCGATTTCCATGCATGTTATTAACAAGATACAGCAATTTAAGAGATATGTCAGTGATTCTAAGTCCTTGCCTTTATACTTGTTTCTAAGTTCAAAGTATTAGATACCAAAGGATACTTACTCTTAAGTTTCTGACGCCATCTTGATGTTTCAATTTTTCAAAAAAGGACTGAAAAAAATCTGATCTCTCCACATGTCTTGGGGCTACACAAAGTGCATCAATATCAGCTCCTACAAAAATAATTTCTTGTTAAGAATAATATATTGTATTTCATTAACGTTCACATAAACATAAACACAGAACCAGGTATGGAAGATGAGTATAAGATAACGCTAACAATACTTATCAATGCTGATAAGATACAGGAACTGTTCTGTTGAGTACTTGCTAACTGTGAACAAGTAAAACAATTTCCTAAAAATTCTCATCAGTAGAATATAACTAAAAAGCACTTACCTTTGGTGTGTACTCCAAGCCTGTAAGATCCAAATGTGAAAATTTTACCACCAACAGTAGCCACAACAGAAGGTGGGAGATTCTAGAATAAAGCAAAAGGCATGCAATCACAAGTTATTTTGCATAAAGAGCGCCTAAAAGTTTGCAGTCTTTCACTGCACAAGTGATACACTGTACATTTGTCAATCCTGTTTAAGAGATGGGTAAAAGCACTTTAAGTCTCCTTTAAGGAAATCAAATTAATAAACTGCAGCTCTTCCAGTACAAGTCTCAGCCAATCCCAGTCTTCTTTTTAGTTTTGTCACAGGCATGTTTAATTATTTGATTTTAGCTTTTCAGCCTTCTTGTGTTCTGATTTACTTAATACCCATGCTTTAAACATTCTTCTATGGTAAAAGCCAGACAGTCCTTCTAATTCATTGTTTTTGTTCCAATCATCACTACTCTTCCACAGGTGAGTTTCCTGTGTCTGAGACAGGGTTCCCTGTAGCCCGGACTGGCTTTAAACAAACGTCTGACATTCCAGTCTCCATTTCCCAAGTGCTGGGATCATAGACCAGGGTCTCTCACTGACACTGCAGCTGAGGTTAAGGAGTATGGTGCCATACTCAGATGTCTGTCTGTCTGTCTCTGTTTCTCTCTATCCTCCTTTCTTCCTTTCCACCCACCTATCTATTCTGTCTGCCTACCTGTCTACCTGTCTTGTCTGTTTTTACTTGAGGTAAGGTTTCTGCGTCCTGGCTGTCCTCTGTGGCTCTGTAGACCAGGCCAGCCTTGAGTTACAGAGCTTCACTTGCCTCTGCCTCCCCAATCCCGGGATTAACCACATGCGCCCCCATGCTCCCAGCCTTCCCCACTTGTTTTTGATCAGGGTCTGCGGATTTGAACCCAGGTCCTCATGCTAGTGTGGCAAGCACTCTATCAACTGAGCTCTCTTTCCAGAGATATCTTTCGAATGTGTACCTCTCGGCTCTTCAACTATACTTAAACTTATCAGAGGTGAGACTACCTACTACTCATCTCCCCCTCCACAGTTCCAGATTCCTGGTGACTAGCCTGAATAAAATGACCTGTACAACAAGACACAGTTATTTCCTCTGTTTAATGCATAGTAATGTTTCAAGAGTCTCACAATTTTAGCTAGGAAGGAGCCAATGAAATTATTAAGACTCGTATTAATAAAAAAGATAAGTATCATTTTACTTTCTATGTTGAAAAAAAAAATCCTTGCTGGGTGTGGTGGTGGTGAATGTCTTTAATCTTAGCACTTGGAAGGGTGTCAGTCGCATGCAGATGTCTGAGTTTATAGCCAGCATAGTCTACAATAGAGTTCTGTAACGGCTGGACTAACAGCGTGAGACCCTGCCTTAAAAAAAAAAAAAAAGTATGACCCTGCATTTTTTATGAGAAGTGATATTATAGGACATAGTATTTTTTATACAGCTACGGAATTTAATTATTATTTTATCTGTGAAAAATACTAGAGTATCTCAACAGTTATCAAATGATCTTTGACTTATCTTAAATCCTTTAGTTATCTATTCCCCAAAGTAGAATATATTCATGGATGATAGTATAATATTGACATATTGACAGCTGTTATAATTGAAGTTTTGATTACTCACAACTAGCATTTTGCCTCCAAAATCTGCTGTATCCAACAACCTTAGCTACTGATAAAACCCTTCCTGACAGATCAGAAATGAGCCAGATATCCTTTTGGCAGCAAAAGTGAATAACATAAAGATTGGATTAAATGTAATGACTAAAGTCTAAGTCTTTAGTGGCTCATTATCTGATTCTAAGTCAAAAGAAGCAATCTTACAAATTCATCGTAACTAAAAAGAGAAATCTAACTGAAAATTCTCATAGAAAACACTGAGATACTTTAAACTGAGCACTGTTACGGGGAGAGATACGTATACTGTATGAACAAACAAAACCGCGTAAACTGCAAGTTAGGAACACTCGGAGGATGGACAAATGGTTTAATATGAGTCGTGTTTCCTCAAGGTCCCATGGTAACAGGCTTGGTCCCAGGATGGCAGTATGGACCTTAAGAGGCTAGGTGACTAGGACTAGGAGGTAGGAGATCTTAGGTCACAGGGGAGAGTCCTCAAAGGGATGCTGTCGGACTCAACTGGTTATTTCCTAGATGGAGTACAACACTTGCTCTGACCCTCCCTCATGCCTGCCTAGCCCTCTGTTGCCCCTGCCTCTCACTGCCACCCTAGCTCAAAACTTCAGAGCTGTCTGAACGTGGACCTGAACCGGCAATGCTGTATGCTAGCTAGGTCTTTTCTTCCTAGTCTATCTCGGGAGTTAGTTTGGGGTAAGAAGCTGAGTACTGACCTTTACCACCTAGTTGAACATGCCCAATCTCATCTTAGTACAGTGAGTAAAATACTCAAGCAACAATAAAGAAACTCACAATCCAAAACTCAAAAAAGCAGAAAGCTAGGTAAGTTCATAAGGAAAATCCTGCCTAAATATGAACTAGGACCTGAAAACTGCTATGTCTGAGGGGCCAAGCAAGTGCAATTAAGAGATTTCCACATGGGAAACACAAATAAAAGGCAGTCACCGTGTCACAGAAAACAGAGGTCCTGGGGGCTGTGAGGCCTGGAGAACAGGATCCTGACCTCATTTTAGCCTCTTTGTGCTGTGCTCAAAAGCAAGTTCAGTGTCAGATGGGGTACGCTGTAATCTAACGTCTGGCTTTTAAGTCAAATCTCCTTAGACGGGGTTGGGGATTTAGCTCAGTGGTAGAGCCCTTGCCTAGGAAGCGCAAGGCCCTGGGTTCGGTCCCCAGCCCTGAAAAAAAGAACCAAAAAAAAAAAAAAAAAAAAAAAATCTCCTTAGACTGAGAACCCTGGCTGGTAAGTATGACTCAAACTAAACATTTTATAGACTTGCTGCTACAATTGGCTATCTCTGGGTTAAAGCCCCATTTACTTACAAGTCCAGTTGTCTAGATCGCTTTATTTCTAATGTGTCAGGGAGCCTGTTTTTGGTTGTTACTGGTGTTGATTCAGTTTGGAAGTCAGTGGCTAACTTCTTGTAAACCAAAATGGAGAGCTACAAAATTATAATACCTACTTAAAATGAAATATTTCTGTAAAGATTTTGATATAACTATAAGATATGAAAGTCAAAACTACTAGATTGAACTTGTATTCCATTCGCTCACAACCTGGGACATGATACCATTCTGCAAAAGACAATCACAACGAAGGAAAAGAAAACTGCCCTTTGCAAGCAAAGCAAAAAGCACCCTTCCAAAGACACGAAAGTAGACAGTTATATACTGTGTAAGTTATATTATTCAGAAATGCAGAGTCTATTTTAAAGTATTTCAGATAATTTGACTCTTACATGTCATTGCTAGGGTGAATGACTGAAATATGAAACAGTAAATTAAATCTATACAGTTTCAATCTTACCTTACTTTCACTGATGTCAGAAATCCATTCTTTTACTAAATTGTTCAATTTACCAAGAACAACCAGCCTATAATAAAAGATGAGAACTTTAAACTTTTAAGACAAAAACAAAAACTAAACATTAAAGAAATAATGTAGAAACCTAACGTTGACGCTACGTTAAATCTGTATTATATTTATGCTCATGTAATCACATCTGTTGATATACAGCACATCTGAGAGACCTAAGAGTGCCAGACATGATCACATTTGATAATAGTTTGGTTTTTGAATTGTCCTCAAAAACTAAAAACCTAATATAAACCTCCAAGTTACCTTCAATCAGGCTACAGAGGCAAACTGAATTGTCAACTCTGCTTTACAACAGAATTACATCAATTCACTGTGATACTAGAGACTAGCAATCTCTCTGACACTCATGGTGTTTTGTATAATTAAAGTAGGTAAGTTAATTACTGGCTAATTTTTATGAAATAGTACTTAACTAATGCAGTTTAAAATTATTAAACTTATTGTTATTAAACTTAAAACCAATGGCATAAACACTCACATTTAAAAAATGACAATAAAAAAGAGATGAGTTTAGGCATCCTATAAATGGACAACTATCTCCTGACTCTTCCAAACTTGCTTCCATCTCAGTCTTCCTCAGAAAGTGAAATTCCATCCAGTGAGATGCAGGCACTGAAAACCTTGGACTCATCTTTGGAAACTGCCTCTAGTTGTCATAAAAGAACTCTCCCTTTGACACATCTAGACCACATGACTTATTCCTACTGCCATCCTTGGGTTTTAGGCACCGTTACTTCCAACCTGTCCTCTGACCCCTCTTCCCTTACACTATTCTGTCCTCTGACCCCTCTTCCTTTACACTATTCTGTCCTCTGACCCCTCTTCCTTTACACTGTTCTGTCCTCTGACCCCTCTTCCCTTACACTATTCTGTCCTCTGACCCCTCTTCCCTTACACTATTCTGTCCTCTGACCCCTCTTCCTTTACACTGTTCTGTCCTCTGACTCCTCTTCCTTTTACACTGTTCTGTCCTCTGACCCCTCTTCCTTTACACTATTCTGTCCTCTGACCCCTCTTCCTTTACACTATTCTGTCCTCTGACCCCTCTTCCTTTACACTGTTCTGTCCTCTGACCCCTCTTCCTTTACACTGTTCTGTCCTCTGACCCCTCTTCCTTTACACTGTTCTGTCCTCTGACCCCTCTTCCTTTACACTGTTCTGTCCTCTGACCCCTCTTCCTTTACACTATTCTGTCCTCTGACCCCTCTTCCTTTACACTATTCTGTCCTCTGACCCCTCTTCCCTTACACTATTCTGTCCTCTGACCCCTCTTCCCTTACACTGTTCTGTCCTCTGACCCCTCTTCCTTTACACTGTTCTGTCCTCTGACCCCTCTTCCCTTACACTGTTCTGTCCTCTGACCCCTCTTCCTTTACACTATTCTGTCCTCTGACCCCTCTTCCCTTACACTATTCTGTCCTCTGACCCCTCTTCCTTTACACTATTCTGTCCTCTGACCCCTCTTCCTTTACACTGTTCTGTCCTCTGACCCCTCTTCCCTTACACTATTCTGTCCTCTGACCCCTCTTCCCTTACACTGTTCTGTCCTCTGACCCCTCTTCCTTTACACTATTCTGTCCTCTGACCCCTCTTCCTTTACACTGTTCTGTCCTCTGACCCCTCTTCCTTTACACTATTCTGTCCTCTGACCCCTCTTCCTTTACACTATTCTGTCCTCTGACCCCTCTTTCTTTACACTATTCTGTCCTCTGACCCCTCTTCCTTTACACTATTCTGTCCTCTGACCCCTCTTCCTTTACACTGTTCTGTCCTCTGACCCCTCTTCCTTTACACTATTCCCAACACAATGGCCAGAGTACCCGCTAAAACACGGGTCAGATGGTGCCAATCTCCTTCTCAAAACCCTAACGAGTTCAAGTTCCAAAAGTTTTATAGTGCCTTACGAGGTGCCCTCCTTCCTACCCATCAAACGTACCAATGCATACCCAAGACTTTCTGCCCAGAACACACTCCTTTCAAAGATCCGTGTGGCTCCCTTCCTTTCAGTGAGGTCTTCTCTAAAGACTTCTATCCTCAAGTTTATGTTTCCCACCAGTATTTGGTCAGGGTTAACATTGTAGGCATTTGACTGTTAGTTTCCTTTTCTAATGCATATTAAAAATTTATGTTCCAAGAGAGCTAAGATTTTTCTTTGGGAGAGCATTTTTATTTACCTAAGCAGTGATCACTGGGCATTCAATATGTATGAGTTAATGATTAAATAGTATACTGTAAAAATATTTTAGAGTTTCCATGACATACCTGTGGTTCAATTCTTCCTCATCTTCAAATACTCCAAATGGTTTCATGGCATCAATTAATTTCTGTGTATAAATATGATCAATTTCTTTAGGACACGCCAAACTAATTGGAGAGGTAATTCCATAATGCTTTTGTTGACGCTGGCTGTCCAGCATAGTGTTTCTATTCAAGAAAAAAGAAACAGTGAAAAAATGTAAAGTATCATGTCATATGGACACACTGAACCTCTTAAGTTATTTAAGCCACCTTAAAAGTTTGTGGAACATTACCAAAGAAGTCATTAAAAAAGAAAAGAAAAGAGGAAAGGTGGGTATTCTGTCTTTATGAAGTGTTTTTCATACAGCTTCCAGCTTCCATGGTCAGGACATCTTTTCAAGCCCAGAGCAGTATGTATTGGCGTCAAGACCACTCAGTTCAAACGCGAAAAGCTTGAATGGGCTCTAAGCCAGGGCTCCTCCTACTAGCCACCTCCCTCCCCCAGGCTGAGTCAAGTACCATCTAGGCTATGGAATCTTTGAAAAGCAGTCAAACACTTGAAAGACACTATCAGTCAGACAATGGTCTTCCTTCAGTAAGGGAACAAAACATCCCATCACAAGGTCCTTAGGAGATAATCTAGCCTTAAAAAGAAACCTCAGTTCGTCCTTGGGAAACCTACACTCCCAGCCATCTTTTCCTGGAACCAGAGTTTACAGCTGCAGCCTGTTGTGACTGTACTTAGTATTCTCTTCATTTTAGCCTGGTACTCATACCACTTTCACACTGAGTAACTGTCACATTCCTTACATTCAACACCAAATTCTGAAGGAGATAAGTGACCCTTAATTGCCTTTAGCCAGTATAAAATTACAATCTTGAATAAAGCACCACAGAATTTCTAACTACATCTATGACTAAAGGATGTGGGGTAAATTTCGTTGCAAAAGTAAAAATGAGTATATACTCTCAACCTAACCACCTCTCTTTATATTTGCATAAAGAACTGTTCAAAACAGTAAGAGTATAATCTCAAAATAAAAAAGCAGTCTTTTAATGAGTAAATTAGCTCTTGAAAGTAGTAACAGAGGAAGAAAAGAGGGAGGTTAAATGGGACTGGCATAGTGGCCCGTGCCTCTCTATTCCTTCATTCAGGAGGCTAAAGTAGAAGGATCTGAGCTCCAAGCCTGGGCTACACAGCAACACCTTCTCTCCAGAGAAAGGTGTAATTGGACACTAGGATTTCCTTCTTTCTTCTTGAGACAGGGTCTCACTATGTAACTCTGTCCTGGAACTTAACAGGCTGGCCTTGTGTTATCACTGAGCCTGGCTTTATGATTAATTCAAATGTTCTATAACACAGTAAGGCAACTGTGATAAATAATTACAGTGTATATATTTATATAAGTAATCAGTAAATTCAATAGACAAGCCAGTTACTTTAAACTAATCATTGTATACATTATGTACAAGTGTATCAATTTAAATTTTAAACATCACAAAAATACAACAATGGTTAATTCTTTTTGCATTTTAACTGCTTAAAAATTGGCTTGGGGTTGGAGACATTCCTCAGTGACAGACTGTTTCATGTGTAAGGCCCTGAGTTCCACCCCTGAACCAAACAGAACTAACAAAACAACAGCAGCTTATTACTAGTCAGTCCACAAACTAAAACGTGTTTTTCAGCTGGAGGTTTTATGGGATAGGGAGAAAGAAATGATAACACAGAAGATAAGATAGCTAAGACAGGTTTGGTGGCCCAAGGTCTAACCCTGGAAGTCTGGAGGTAGAGGCAGAAGCAAGCTCATGGTCAGTCTGGGCCATGTGAACCCTCATCTCAACAAACAGCCTATATACCTTTGAAATGACTTAATGAAATATAGGGGAGTATTAAAAAACAACTTTAATTTCTCTCCCATTTTTATCTCGCTGCAGAACAAACAAAACTTCAATTATTTCAAGTTGTATTTCTCCATCCATCCATCTATCCTTCCCATCCTTCCTTCCTTCCTTCCTTCCATCCATCCATCCACCCACCCACCCATCCATCCATCTATCTTAAAGAGATAAGGTTGTCTGGCAGGTCTGTGTGGGATAAATACATGGCATAGACAGATTTTCCCATAATCAATCCTAACAGGAACTCTTGAGAAGTAGGTTTCAAAAAGTGCTATGAATTCCACTTACAAGGAAAAATACCTTACAGAAATGTACTGCAGGTACAAAGATAGGTAAGTAGAATGTTCACTGGCATTCTATTAAAAAAAAATACTTTTAAATAACCCAAAATAGTCATTAAAAGTACTACACTGGGCTGTGTTTATAAATGGAATACACTAGTTAATAGAAAATAATTAGAAATGAAAATATTAACATAGAAAAGGTGAGAAAGAACATGTTCTAAAGAACCAGTCTGGAGAGTAGCAGTTGATAATAGCCTATAAAGTTTAAAACAGGTACAATGGGTTATGAACACAGGAATATGTAGTATCAACATTAAAAATGCAGCAACAAGAAACACCAAATTCAGTACTCTGGGGCCTTGGAAGAGCCCCGTGAATGGAACCGGAGAAAGGATAGGCGAGGCTTCAGATGTATTGGAATGCTTGACTTCTTTTAAAGAAAGAAGAAAGATTAAAATGGTAAGAACACACCCCATGTTAGTCTTTGTAAAAAAAAAAAAATGGGTGGTGACTACGTAGTGTTTTTGTTTTTCTGTGCATCTTTTTGTACGTTTAAATTATTTCCGGATAACGTGAAAGGTAAGAAATCTAATAAATTCTTGGCAAGTACAGAAACTGCTTCTGACTTAGGAAAGTGTGAGCAGGGGATAGATACAGCCCGGTAGATACTGTGGGGTCGGTGGGAAGGAATGGGGTAGGGGGATTAGCCTTTCTCATAGAGCAACCGCAAACCACGGGCTCCGCTAGGTCAGTCCCTCTCCGAAAGACCTGAAAGACAGCGGGTCCGGCCGGGAGGAGGGGAGGCAGGGGGATGGTATTTGCGCCAATGCAGACACGAGCAGACCGGCTCAGACACGGCGGAGGCAGGAGAGTGACCGACCGTTTTTCTCTTCAGCCACACGCGCCTTTCCCCCTCATCCTAGTCTGGGGGCGTCCTCAAAGGCGGGCGGCGGGGAGCTGACGGCGACTCCCGAACCCCGCAGGGCGGCCAGGTGAGCCGCGGGTAGGGGAGGTGCCCTTGCGGAGTGGCGGGCAGCGGAAAGCAGAGGTCCCCGCCGGCTGCGCAGGGTGCGAGGCGCAGGGGCTGGAAGCCGCGGGGCTGCCCACCTCAGCACACCTCTCTCCACCTCGCCCTCAACCGCCGCCCCCACTTACGCAGACATCTCTTTCATCGCTTCCTGCGTCTCTCTCCAGCCAGTGTCTTTCGCTTTGGGGTCCTGTTCTTGCCCTCTCTTCCTTCCTCTGTCCACTTCCTTTCGCTCGCTTATAGCTCGCTTGCTCGCTCACTTCCCCACTCTCTACAGCCGAGGCATTCAACCGAGTAGTGAAAACACCACAAAAACCGGCTCTATTTATGACAATACAGCTCGGCCGCCGCCAATATGGCGCTGCTTCCCAGGCTGCCTCTCGCCCTCCGCGGCCCCGCCCCTGGAACCCTGGGCCCGCCCTCGGCCACACCCCCCAGCCTTGAGCTCCTGGGGCCCGCCCACCTCAAGTGGCACGCTTGCAGCAAACGCATCTGTCAGAGTGTGTCAGGTCGCCCGCCGTCTGTGGGATTGTCAATTCAGGCAAACCTCTGGGAAGGTAATTTGTCAATTTCCCCTTGTGTCTGCAATAAAAGCATCTAGAAAAGACCACCGCTTTCCCTAACACCGTTTTTAACTCTTCCCGTTATACCACATCTTAAAGTCATAGACGTAATCAGTACACATTGAGAAGGTTTTCCTCGCTTAGCGTCACACCCAAGAAGGTGCGACTTTAACACAACCATTCCAGGGAAGAAAGCTTATAAATAAATCAGCCTAACTCGAATCCTTCTTCCTCGCAGTGCCATCTCCAAGCCCCGATTTGTGACTTTGTGGCGTTTAGCTGAACATAACTGCTACCAGTTAGTTGTAGGTTTATCCCTTCTCTCCCCCCACCCAATCAAACATTTTCTAATAGTGAAAATCATGTCCTGTGCAATTATGACGGTGAAAATGAGAGAGAAAGTGACCAATATTTAAAGGTTAAAGGATAAAAGTAATTTCAAATCATGTCTTTCCCTGCCCCCGACGAAGTCTAGCACACTTGTTTAGGGAATGTAACTCGGTCACAGGAAAGGAGGTTACTTACTGAATTATTCATTTATTCACTCAAAGTATTTATTGAAAATCTGGTCCATCAGTTTGTTTCTGCTGCATGTTCTTTCTGATGCATAAAAGCAGGTCTGTTGTTTGAGCTCAGTAAGTTCAGAGTTTCCCCATTGAAAGGTGGAGAAAAACTTCAGATATGAGTGATGGTCTGCTGCAGAAGTATGTATCATACACTGTAGAACTAGATTCGTACCCTCAAGAGTTTATTGTCTAGTGAATGAGAACATATATATACAGACTATTTAAACACGGATGGGGTCCAGTTGTCATTGGGGGACTAAAAGAAGAACATCTAAACATGATGGAATGCCACTAATAGCTTCCTAAAAGACGGGATTCTCTATGTTAGCAGGATTTGTCAGCAGAGATTATGGTAGGAGAAGGAAATAAATCGAGTCCAAGAGGTATAGAGTAGGAGCTAGAACGGGATTTCATTCAAAGTAGACCCGAGTTTGTTATTTGCCAGTGTTGTGACCTCTAGAATGTTCAAATAAAATCTTAGGTTAACCTTGAACTTTTTCTTTAAGAAAAGTTCTACATTTACATTTACATTCAGCCTGCAGGGGAAGTCAGAGGATAACTTCTAGGAGTCTGTTCTCCCTTTTCATCATTTGAGTCTCAGGGATCAAAATCAGTTCCTCGGGTTTGGCAGCAAACATCTTTATCTGCAGGGCCTTATTCACAGACCCAATTTTAATCTTTTAGAATATGTTAATATGCATACCTAATAAGAATGCTTTGCAATGCAACCATAATATTACTACCCTCAGGCACCATTGTCAGTATCAGGAGGAGGGACACACAAGCCTTGCAGTTCTCGGAAGCCCCTTGTCTCACTTTCACCCTTACCCTTCACTGTGATTTTTGGAGGATGCCTTCCAGTGTCTTCGGCTTTCACCCGACACGCCGTCTCCTCCAAGAGGAAAGATCACCTTCTGGGGTTTAGTTTTATTTTACTACCCAGTCCATTCAGCACTGAATTTTAGCGTGTGTCTCTGGTTTCTAATGTAAAGTCCCCATTGCTGGTAGAGTGCTAGTCGATTTTCCAGATCCGCAAACCATACCTCAGATTCAACCAACCTTGTATTTTGATTGTTCAAGATCAAAATTCTATCCACACTGAACATGTACACACCTTTTTCTTGTCATTCTCGAAAGTAGTTTTTTCAAAAGACATGTCTCACTCTGTAGTCCAGAGCTCATTATGTAGACCAGATTGGCCTCAAACTCACAGAGATTTGCCGGTTTTTCCCTTCTAAGTGCTGGGACGAAAAGTGTATGCAACTGCGTCCTGCTCCCCTGAGCCATTTCTATTGTTTGGGGTATTATAAATAATCTAGACATTATTCGAAATGTACAGGAGGGGAATATTCATAGGTTATATGTATTATGTTAGTTTTTTGGCATTATTCCCTATTTACATAGCATTGTACATTGCATTTAGCTTTATAATTAATCTATAGGTATGTGGGATGATGTTTATAGGTTATATGCAAATACGATGCCGTTTTATAGAGGGGACTTGAACACCTCTTTGTGTTAGTGTTGGAACCAGTAAGAGGTCCTCAAACCAGCTCCTCAATACCAAGGGATGACTGTGTTCACACAATTTGCCACTTTTTAAAAAGTCAAGCTGGTACAGAGGAAGGAGGACAGGAGTCCATTTACTTTCCTGTGCCTAGAACATGTAAAACGAGACACACAGTTGGAACAACTGACGAGCCTATTGTGTTCTGCTCGGTTTATGTGTATCCATGTGCGTCTGTGTGAGGATGGATATACACCTGTATGTGGCAGGAGCCCATGGAGAAGAGAACAAAGGGCACCCTGGAGTTTCAGGTGGTTGTAAGCTGCCAGAAGTCACAGCTAGGAATTCCTTTCTGACCCCTCCATGCTTTATTTATTTATTTTTTTTTTTTGTTCTTTTTTTCGGAGCTGGGGACCGAACCCAGGGCCTTGCGCTTCCTAGGTAAGCGCTCTACCACTGAGCTAAATCCCCAGCCCCCCCTCCATGCTTTAAAACACTCCTCTAGCCTATATTGATTTAAAAAAAAATACATTTATAGAAAATGATGCAAATATGAAAAACTAAAAGGAAAAATCTTTATTATTTGTGTGTGTCTGTGTGTGGGGGTCAGAGGATAATTTTGTGGAGTGGAACCTCTCCTGCCACCTTTGTGTGGGTCCCAGGAATAGAACTCAGGTCAAACACTCACCTGCTCTGTCATCTTGGCAGCCCTCAAAAGTCTGCTGTTTAAAAGATTTCCAATGTCAAATCTCTGGGTTTTCCTGGTCTGTGCTTGTGAGGTAGGTTCCAGGCATCTCTGAGTAATGTTTCTTGATTTAAAAAAATCTTGCTAGCGTTTAGTCATAATGGTACATGCCTGTAATTCTAATACTTGGGAAAAGGAGTAAGGAGGACCAGGAGTTCTATGTCTTCCTTATTTCCATTATATTTAAGGCCAGAGCAGAATACATGACAGCATTTAAAAGAAACAAAAACCAAAAACCAAAATCCAAAACAAAACCTCGTTTCATTAGCAGAGGCTTTGCTCTGTGTGTTGAGATGTGAGAGGCACCAAACCAAGCAAGGTAGCAATCATAAGCTTTCCAGTCATCTAAGCAGCCTTCATTTAGGGAACTCAGCATCCCCTCTCAGCTGTTTGTTTTCCCCTCCGTGTGTTTGGAAAAACTGAAAACGTCTTTGTCTTTCCATCACTTAAAAAGCAGATCCCCTCCAGAGCTCAGGGGATTAACATATAAACCCAAAGGGTAGGGAGGTAGAAGTCTTGCTTCTTGTCAAATAGAAGCCAAGGTTAATTATGGGATTCACCTGTTCCTGAAACAGGTAGCCTAATAGACCCTGGCTGTGTGCTTCCTGAGGTGGCCTTGGCCCTCGGTTCTAAGCAAACTCACCAGCTCTGATCAACTTACTCTGATCTCAGCAGGCCAGTGCAGGACACAGTACTTGGTTTACAATCATGTTGATTTTGCTTTTTGTTTGTCTTTAGTTGGAGATTAAAAGGGGATTTAAAATGTCAACCAGCCTCCTTCTTGACGGCATTGTCTCTGGCAGTTCCAGCACTCTGATTTCCTGAGCCGATCAGGTGTACAGTTGCTTTTTCTAATATAATCTATATTAGGAAGACAAGCCTCCAAAGAGCTTCAGTTGCCACACCGGATCCAACAAAAGCTATTGTGAAAATACACCTTTGTCAGACTTTACATTTTGAACAAATCAGACATTTCTAAAGGGTTTTACAAAGACTATTGCTATGCCCACTTGGGTGAGGCTTAATTAAGCATCTGTGATCTCAAACTCTGTTCTCAGTACCCACTTAGTCTAACAAGGCCATACCAACTCTGACAAAGGCCACACCTTGGTCTATGTGGACTGGATGAAATACTGACACAACCTTAGTACATACCTTTAATATTCTGGTTGGAATATTGACACCACCACCCCCAGCACACAGCCTTAATCCCAAACAATGACACCTTTAATCCCAAACATTGACATCTAACTGAGGGGCAGACAAAGTGACAAATCAGAGAAAGATTTGACAGAATGAGTCAGAGATAGGATATACCCAGCTCTCATGAGAACACACGGGAAAGAGAGGCTACTTAAGAGCAGTGCAGAGAGAGAAGTGGAGTTGAGTTCAGCCGGGTTTGTGCAGTTCTGTTCAGATTGTGCAGTCAGTGCAGTTCAGTTTGTGGATTTCAGGGGCAGTTTTTTTCCAAGCAGGACAATCCAGTCAGAAGCCAAGAGAAGCCAATTTGAATCAGTCAGCTTGGAGAGGAGTTTGAACCGGAACAGCTGAGCTGAATCAGCCAGCCAGAGTTCAGAAAGAGCTAGAAAAATTAAGTGTATTCAAGAGTTAATCTAGAAGGTTGAAAAATTCTAGGCCTGGGTTAGCAGACAGAGTCTGGAAGCTGAAGCCTTCAAGATTTGGCCTTGCAGAAGACCAGCTTGTACAGAGCCTAGAAGCTTCCAAGGCAAGAGGTAAGACAACTCCTCTAGCAGTTATACATGACTGAACAACGCTTACCCGAGAAGTCCAAGATTGGATCAATATTGAAGAGTTTATAAATATAATTAGTATCTGTAGTAATAAAAGTAGACTCAGAATAGGAAGTGTTCAGAATGATTGACATGCAGCCATGATACTGAAAATAGCCAATATCCAGGCACAAAAATATTTTCCACTAAAATCAATTCTAAAAAATAAATCTGTAGAGAATATATTAAATGGTAAATTATCAAAACCTTCCTCTGTAAAGCTGGGAATGAGACAAGGACATCTACTGTTGTCATGAGTATTTAATAGTAACCCAGCAAGTACAAGAGACCAGAAAACAAAATAAAACATCTAAGACTTGAAACAGAAAGGAATAAAAAGAATGCAAATATTTTAAAATAATCAAAATGCTTAAACAATAACTAAAATAATAATTAAAACATCTATCCTACCATGTTAGTATATTATAACCAATCTAATTTCTACATGGGATTAATAACCAAAAATGAAACTTAAAGCATACTACTAAGTTTGGTAAGGAAAACTATCATTAACGTGGCATTAAAGGGCCTTCACTAGGCGTAGTGCCTCTGTGTTAGTCAGAGGGCTCTAAAGAAACAGGAATGTAGAATAAATGGAAGGGTAATAAATGGAGATTTACTATATTGGCTTACAGGATGCAATCTGGGCAGTCCAATGACGTCTGTTTCACACTGAAGAGGCCACAGAGCTGGGTGTATCTGCCATCCAGATTTGGTGCTCAAGACCTAGGATGCTTGGAGAGTCAGTCTCCAGACTCCATTGGAATCTCAGAGAGCTTGCTTCTAATATCTGTGAGGGAAGTCGGTAGCAAGAGAGCAAGGAGGCAAAGTGTGAAGTTTGCTTCTCCTTTTATCTGCATTGCTGTGGGAAGCACTGCCCACATTTAGAATGGGTCTTCAGTCTTCAAATGATTGGATAAGAAATTCCCTCACAGGAGCGCCTACTCGTTTGTGTTTTACTTTTTAGTGGATATAGTCAAGTGGACAAACAAGATGAGTCACGACAGCACATCATGCCTGTAATCCCCACAGGAGATCACAACAGTTTCAGACCTAGCCTGGCACATAGAATTAGACTTTGCCTAAAAGGTAAAACCAACCTCAGAACATATCCAAGACAAATATCTTTGTAGCTGAGACTCCTGAATGATCCTGCCGCCTTAACTAAATCATTAAAATTAATCTTACTAGCCAAGTATAGTGACATATACCTTATAATCCTGCCACTTGAGAGGCTGAGACGGGGCAATGAGAGTCGGAAGCTAGGATAGCAAGGTCTGGAAAAAATATTTGGCCTCAAGTGTAAAGGGAAAAGCTGACATATGTGTCTTATGATATCATGCACCAAGAAAAACATAATGTTTCTTCATTCTGAAAATGCACAACCTAGATTTAAGTGTAAGAGAATATAAGACTAGTACATCAAGGATGTTCTTTTTCATAACTGACTCCATTTTTAATAAATGTCAAGACAAGACAACTATTCTAGATTGAAGAAAGCCAAATGGACATGATCTGGAATAATACAAAATGTATTTGCCTTTTCTATCGTTTCTACCATAGAACTCCTAAAATATTCCAAACTTTCCTGAGTGGTAGGCATTATCTTTTGTTAGTAGCGATGCCTCATTTCAGATATAATACATGATTTTATGCTAAATAGGTGACTTGGGGTGCTATCAGGCATCCTTACTGGGTAGACCAGGTGATTAGAGGGTGAGGTGTTGGATATCTCAGCCACATCTAACAACCTCTGGAAAGGGGCTAGGATAGGAGACCATGCATTATAAAAACTCTTCAGATTTGATGAGCTTCTGGTTCATTAAACATATGAGGGTGCTGGGAGAGCAGCAGGCCCAGAGAGGGCTTTAATCCCATCAGTGGATTAACCCAATAAGGGTCTCAAAATTGGACTGATTATTGAGAGATGGTAGAAACTGTGTGAGCTGAGACCTCACTGGAGAAAGTAAGTTCCTGTGGGCATGCCTGGAAAAAATTCATCTTTGCCCTGACCTCACCTTGTTGCCTCTTGCTTTCTCTGTGCTCTAGCTGTCTTGAGGTGAACACTTTTCCTCTCTCATAGCCTCCTTCCACAGGTCCAGAAACAAGAAAACCAAGTAACCACACACTGAAAGGACATGTTTGTTTCTTCAAGCTGATTTTTCCCAGACATTTTGGGAAACCTGTAGTTAGTTTGGTTATGAAGTATTTCCCTCAGTAGGGTTTATGTCTTGTTAACTGGGTTCTCAGCTAGTGGTAATGCTAAGAAATGATTGAATCATGTGAGTGTTAACTTCATCCATAACGGATTAGGGAATGGGAACTGTCGACACCCAATTAAACACACCCTCAAGCCAGCCACTTCACCACCACACCCCCAAGCCAGCCACTTCACCACCACCACCACCGATGTGGCCTAAAGACTGGATGCTCATAAATGCCAAAAGTCACACAGCGGTATTCTCCACAATCTCCCCAGACTAGATACAAGTCCAAAATAGGAAGGATAAAATTACTTTTTAAAACACACACACACACACACACACACACACACACACACACACACACACACACACACACAAATCCTGGGGCATAGTCATATAATTGAACATTAGTAGCAATAAAAAAAATTAATTATTTTTTAACTGTAGTCAAAAGCACAGTTGAATTTCCCAAATAGCATTGAGCAAGATACAAAGGAAAGAAAATGTGTTGCATACATTTGCATATAGTTCAAAGACAGAAAACATTAGCTCATTTTTAAAAAAATGTGTAAGCCAGGAGGTAGAGGGGCGCATCTTTAATCCCAGCACTTGGGAGGCAGGGAGGAGTGGATTTCTGAATTCTGGGGCCAATTCGGTCTATAGAATGAGTTCCAGGACAACCAGGGCTATTCAGAGAAACTCTGTCTTGAAAAACAAACAGGTAAGTAAACAAACAAACACTTTTTTATGCGTACGCCCGTTTGGCCTGCATACATGTGTGTGGATCACCTGAATGACAGCTTCAGATCCCCTGGAATTGGAATTATAGGCGGCCGTGAGCCATCATGTGGGAAACTGAGATTCAATCCTGGGCCCTCTGCAAGAGCTTCCAGGACTCTCATCCACTGAAAGACGTTTTCAATCGGATCGTGACGAGTAGAACAAAAAGGCAGGAATCTTAAATGTTCAGAATTTTACTTATGGACTTCTCCCTCTCAGGTAATATGTGGACTAGTTGACTGTCTCAAAAGACTTGTCCCTCTCCTAGATTATAACTTTAAAACCCAGAGAAAGAATTTTATAAAACCGTAGACTGCCTGAGTTGTTATATGCTTCAATTCTTTATAGTAACTGTAGAGAGTCACGGAATTTTATGGAATGAATGTGTATACATATATATATATACATATATATATATACATATATACATACACATTCCATTATATATATATTGACTGTAGTCAAAAACACAGTTGAATTTCCCAAATATATATATATTTTCCATATATATATCTTCCATATATATATTTTCTTTTTTTTTTTTTAAGATTTTATTTATTCATTTTATATGAGTACACTGTCACTGTCTTCAGACACACCAGAAGAGGGCATCAGATCTCGTTACAGATGGTTGTGAGCCACCATGTGGTTGCTGGGATTTGAACTCATGACCTCTGGAAGAGCAGTCAGTGCTCTTAACCACTGAGCCATCTCTCCAGCCCCCATATATTTTCCATATACATATATACATATGTATATGGAATTTATTAGAATGACTTACAGGCTGCAGTCCAACTGTACCAGCTGAGAATGGAAAGGTTAAGGATCGAGTCGTTGTTCAGCCCTACGAGGTGTTTTAGCTGGTCTTCTGTATGAACGGGAATCCTGAAAACGTAGGTTTCGACGGATGGGCTTCCTTCAGCTATTGTCCTTACACAGGCCTCCAGCAGAAGGTCCGGTCCAGATTAAAGGTGTGCCTCAAGATTTGGGTTAAAGGTGTGTGTCGGTCTGGATTAAGAGCATGTGTCACCCCACTCAAGATCTGGATCAAAAGCTTGTGTCTTCCAGCCTCAGGATCCCCGTCCCAGGTGTGCCCTCCGTTTCTGAATCGCAGTTCATCCCAGATGTAGTCAAGCTGACAGCCGAGAGCGGCCATTGCAGTGTGTTTCAAGCACTCCTATTCCCTGCTTTCTCTTTTATCAGCTTTAGCATATCCAGTTTATGTCGAAGAGATCTTTGGTCCACTTGGACTTGAGTTTTGTGCAGGGTGATAGGTATGGATCTATTTGGATTCTTCTACATGCACACATCCGGTTAGACCAGCACCATTTGTTGAAGATACTTTCTTTTTTTCCATTGCATAGTTTTGGCTTCTTTGTCAAAAACCAAGTATCCACTGGTGTGTGGGCTTATTTCTGGGTATTCCATTTGATTCAGTCGATCAACCTGTCTGTTTTCATGCCAATACCATGCTGCTTTATATTATATTTATATTATATTTATATTGCCCTGAGGTACAGCTCGAAGTCAGGACTGGTGAGTCCTCCAGAAGTCTTTTATTAGACAGGATTGTGTTGGCTATTCTGGGTTTTTTTGTTTTTCCATATGAAATTGCGCATTGTTCTTTCACAGTCTGTAAAAAGAATTGTGTTGTAATTTTAATGAGAGCTGTGTTGCATCTGTAGAGTGATTTTGATAAGATGCCCATTTTTACTGTATTAATCCCACTAATCCATGAGCATGGGAGGTCTTTCCATCTTCCGATATCTTCAGTTTCTTTCTTTGAAGACTTGAAGTTCTTGTCATACAGATCTTTCACTTGCTTGATTGGAGTTATACCAAAATATTTTATATTATTTGTGGCTATTGTGAAGGGTCTTGTTTCACTAATTTCTTTTTTAGCCCATTTATAGGTTGTATAAAGGGGGTCTACTTCTTTTTTTTTTTCAGTTAATTTTGTGCTCAGCCACTTTGATGAAGGTGTTTAACAGGTGTAGGAATTCTCTGATAAAATTTTTGGGTCACTTACATATATTATCACATTAATTTACAATGTGTGTGTGTGTGTGTGTGTGTGTGTGTGTGTGTGTAAATTAAATGCATTCTGCTGCTTTAGAGAGCCCTCACTAGAACACTCTAAAACACACTCTGAAGAGGTGAGGAGGAGGCTTACCAGAGGTAAACAAATACATCTTGTTTGAAACCAAGGTCTTCCTGAACACTCTCTCCTGTCAGTCCCATTTAGTCCCATTTAGATTGCAATAATACCCAGTATTATTGTATGTATTGTATGTATTGTATTGTATTGTATTGTATATGTATTGTATATATTACCAGCAATACCCTGGTGCAGAATCTCTTCTTACATCTAATGGTATCTATATCTAGTGTGTTCTTGATTGGTTTTATGTTGGACTCTGTATGTCAGTTGCTTTCTGAAGAAACTTACAGAAGAAATGAATACCAATAATTATTTAAATTGTAGTTTTATGTAAGAATGGACTTTTCAGTGTTTTAATGTCCTCCCTTATCCTACTTCCTCATGATGTATAATATTATGATAGTGTTAAGGGCTAGTGAAATTGCTCATTAAACCTGATGACCTGAGTTTGAGAGCCCTGTGACCCTCATGGTAGAAAGAGAAAACGGACTCCTACAAGTTGTCCACCAGCCTCCTCCACACATGGGCCATGGCAGATACACACACACACACACACATACACACACACACACACGCACAGATATATGTAATAAAAAATTTAAAAATGATGTTGACTTATTTATGATGACTAATTTTAAGAAATATTATTAAAATTTTTATTAGCTTATTTATTGGTGTGTGTGTGTGTTCAAAAGACAACTTTTGGGAGCTGGTTCTGTTCTTCCTTCTTGTGGATTTCAGGAATTGAATACAGGTTCTCTAGCTTGGCTGCAACACTTTTACCAGGTAAGCCATCCTGACAGCCTTATCTCTTCAGCTCTTTATCTGAGTTAGTTTCAGTTTAATCTCCATTTCATAACGTTACTGAATGAATTGATAACTCTAAAACCTAATCACTTTCAGGAAATAACTAGCTTCAATACCATAAACTCTAGTGAGCATAAAATTGAAGTTTATGTTTGAAAATTTAGAATAAATTCGTTGTGCTCAAATCATGACACTTCCTTGAGAAGTTTTGTAGACTAAAATTATTAGCAACACTTTATAAATGAAAAAGCAATTGTTGAAAAAAATTAAGAACTCGGTGAAATTAGAGCCAGAAATTTTTGGTTCCTGTTGTCGCACCAAACCATAGACCACAGGCAACTTTCAAAATCCAGCCACAAATTTTTAAAAATTTCAAGATAACCTAAGTTAGTTAATACACGTTTTTAATATTCAATCATCTTTCACATTTAATGATATCATTTGATATATTTAAGCTAAGGGATAAAAACACATTTCAGTCTTCAGTTACCTAAGCTAAGAAATAAAATAAAGGTAAGAGAAATAAGAAAGGAAGAGGCCAAATTATCCTATTTGTAAATGGTATGATCTCAAGTTTCAAAGACTCCAGAAAGTTCTCAGAGCTAACTAAAACTTTCAGGAAAGCAGCAGGCCACAGAACCAGAGCTCTAGCATTTCTATAGACCAACAATGAGTTCTTCAGGCAGACAAGGAAATTCCATTTATATTACCTTCCAAACGCCTAGGGATGAACCTACCCGATGAGGAGAAAGGCCTCTCCAACAGAAACTTTAGACACAGAAGAGAGACCTGAGTTTGATCCCAAGTATCACACCAAACTGGTGCATTAGCCGGATCCTCTGGAAGGACAACTGGTACCCTGGAGCCACAGCTCCATCCCCTTTTGGGGAAGCTTTGTGTTCCTTTTTATGTTGTTTTTGGGTTTGTATCAAAGCAATGTTACCCTCCTGAAGCAAGTTGGGGAATATTCCATCTTGCTTTATGTGGTAGAAAAGTTTGAGTATATTTGGTATTAACGCCTTAAACATGTGGTTAAATTCTCCAGTGGGACCCTCTGGAATGGGTGATTTCCTTTCTCAGGAGTTTTTATAGTGATAAATACTTTAAGGGCTCTGTATTAGTGCTTTCTAGAGTCACAGAACTTATGGGCAGTTTCTATATGGAAAGGGAATTTGTTTGATGACTTACAGTCTGTAGTCCAATGGTCAGCAGTGAATGGGAAGCCCAAGGACCTAGTAGTTGCTCAGTCCCCCAAGGCTAGTAGATTCCAACAGATGTGCTGGCAAGTAAGTGCAAGCAGGCAAAGAGCTGATCTTCCTTCTTCCAATGTCCTTAAATAGGTGTCCAGCAGAAGGTGTGGCTGACCTTGAACTCAGAAATCTCCCTGCTTTAGTCTTCTGGGATTCATAGTCACTATGCCTCAAGATCTCCATGCCAAGATCTAGGTCAGAAATTTGTATCTCCCAGACTCCACCCGTGTGCCTTTCAGTTCTGGATTGTAGTTTATTCCAGATAGAGTCAAGTTGACAACCAGGAATAGCCACTACAGGCTCCAAGATGTCTTCAGTTGTTTAGTTCTTCTTGACTGGGTTTTAGTAGTTTCTGAGTTTCATTTTTTTTTTCTTCTCTCTCATCTTTTTTCTTTTCTATTTTTCTTTTCTCTCTCTCTCTCTCTCTCTCTCTCTCTCTCTCTCTCTCTCTCTCTCTCTCTCTCTCTCCTCCCTCCCTCACTCCATTCTTCCCTCCCTTTCCCTCTCCCTTTCCCTTTCCCTCTCCCTCTCCTCCTCCTCTCTTCCTCTCTCTCCCTCTGCCTCCCTCCCTCGCTCCCTCCCTCCCTCCATCCATTCTTCCCTCCCTCTCCCTTTCCCTCTCTTCCTCTCCTCCTCCTCCTCCTCCTCTCTCCCTCCCTCCATCCCCTCCTCCCTCCCTCCTCTCCCCCCCCTCTCTCCCCCTCCTCCCCCCTCCTCCCCCTCCCCTTCTTCCTCCTTCCTCTCTCTCTCTCTCTCTCTCTCTCTCTCTCTCTCTCTCTCTCTGCTGGCCTCAAACTCACAGAGATCTACCCACTACTGCCTCTGGAGTGATGGGAGCAAAGGCAAAAGCCAACGTACCCTGCCAAGTTGTCAAGGAATGCTTCCGCCTTTTCAACGCTGTCAACTACAGACTCTGTAATGGCGGTCCTGTTTCTAAGATAAATTGTGCCTGCTCTTTACAATCCTTGGGATTCTTGTTACTGCCTTCAATTAGGCTGATTGTTTTCAAAGCTTGATTTAGTTCATTGATTTTCTGGGATTTTTTCCCTACTAAACTCCATTTATTTCTGTTCTTCATTTCCCCCCCCTACCTCTTTATGCTTTTGGTTAATTTTTAAAATAGAATATAATTTATGTATCCTTTGATGATACATGCTAACAGCACAACTTAATTCTATGCTCCCTAACTGCTCCCCCTTACTCCTCGAAAGAATCCCAAACTCCTTCTGCCCACTTTCCTAGGGTACCCCAGCAGCTCTCCTGCTCTGTGCTCCCTACTGAGTTAACCTGGTGCTGCCTTTTGGAATGCTGCCTGCTCCGTGTACTTGATCCTGTGTAGGTAATCATAGATGCAGTAAGCTCAGGGGTGCAATGGCCATATTGCCTCTTCCAGGACAGCCCCCCTCCCCCACCCCCATCCCATGATGTCTCCATTCTTCCCTCTCTTGTATGATGTTCCTTGAGCAATTGAGCAGGTTACAGGGTGCTAATGGAGATGCCCCAATTAAGGCTGAGCTATCAACTACATTCATTCTCAGTTAAGGGTCTCTGTATTGACTGCAGAGAACTTCTCTGGTCAAGCTGAGGGGAGCACTAGCCTAGAGGGAGAAGCAGAGTTGTTTGGATGGCAAATTGACAGCATGTTCTTGACCAGAACTTGGTTTCTCCCTAGGGCCTGTGACCTCCCGAGCCATGGGCTTTACACCAGGTTTCTATGCCAGGCCTGAATCACTTCCTGTGGGGCAGGCTTCAAATCCAATACAAGCACAGTAAGCAGCCTTCGTGCACTGTTGCAGAGGTGGGCACATTTGCCAGGAAGGCCAGTCCGGCAGCATTCAGAGTTGGCTGAACGATCCATTGCTGTCTTTTCTCCCCAAAAGACCCACAGAATATTTTGTTTTTCTATATTTTAAGATAGCAATACTGACTTGAGATTTACTTTTTCCAATATAGCATTTAGCATTATAGACTTTCTTGTCTAAGCAGTGGCTTCACTAAATCACATATATCTAGAAACGTGCCTTTATTTTCATTCATTATATATATTTTTAATTTTTCTTGAGATTTCCTATTTTATTTGTGCATTCTTAGAAGCGCATCATTTAGTTTCTAAGTATATGAATATTTTCCTGTTGCCTTTGTTACTCAGCTTCAGTTTAATTTCATAATGGTTAACCCCACCCCCCCAACCTACCCCCATACCCCTATTTTTCTCTCCAGTGCTGAGAATTGAACCCAGGGAACATGCTAGCCAAATGTTCTGCCAACATTACTAAATTGCTTATAGTCTTCTACGCCCAGGTCTTTGATTGAGGTATTGCCTGTGCCTAGCATCCCATTTTCTTTCTCTGTCTTGTTAACTTCAGTCTTCCCTTCTGCTTCATCTTGGACATCATATTCTCCAGCATTCCCTGCTACACACTTCCTTTTTGAGACTTTTTTGGGTATCTTTTCTCTTGGCTCTCAAGTCCTAGTACATTGTTCTACTCTTGCACTTACTATTTTTACTCTCCAGGTGGCATCCTGTCATTTAGCTTATGTCTCTGCCCATCTCCTGGAGAACCAGAGCAAGCTGGCTTATTAAAAAGTAGAAAAAGCCACAAGGGATCATGCATCCCCCAGGGCTGTGACTGCAGGCTCTGTTTCTATCCCCAGGCCATTAGGAATCAGAGTGATTGGTAATAGGAAATACTGCCCCAGTCCCATGCATGCTGCCATGCTTCCTGCCATGATGATAATGGACTGAACCTCTGAAACTGTAAGCCAGCCCCAATGACCTCATGCTTCCCTTTTAAGACTTGTCCTGCTTATAATGTCGCTTCACACAGTGGAACAGTGACCAAGTACGTTCCAGGGACTGGTGTATTGCTATGACAGGCCTAACCATGAGAGACTTTGGGACTTTGGACTAGAAAAGTACTGTAAGTGGGGCTTAGTGGGCATCCTAGTTGGAGCATAAAGAGTGCTGTTAGGGGCAACTTGGGTACATGGTTCAAGTGATTTCAGAGGGAAAGAATATTAGTAAATGGCCTAGAGACTGTTCTTGTAATATTTTGGCAGGCTGCTTTCTGCCCCTGTCTAAAATATTTGCCTGAGGCTAAATTGGAGAGTTTAGGATTAATGGTGTTGGCAGAGGAGTCTTCAAGACAGCCTAGTGTTGTCTCTGTGGTGTGATTATCAGCGGCCAGTCTTATTCAAAGCTATAATGAGAAAGAACAAACTGGGCAAGGAAAATTACAAAGCATCAAGTTTGAGGGGAAGAGAAACACCAGTAAGTAATGGAGCCAAGTCCTGTGCTCAAGGAGATTAAAAAGGTAAAGAAAAGACCGATGCTAAGTGGAATAAAGGGAGAGGTGACCTCAGGGCAAGAACCTACCCATCTAAGCTTCCAACTTGTGAAAAGGGACTAAAGAAAAGCTTAGGCAGTAAAGGGAAACCATTGACAATAGGGAGCTGGTGCAGAATTATTGAAAGAGCCAACCTCCAGCCCCATCAAGCAGCAGAATTTGGCAGCCTCAGCCAAGTTGCTTTAGAGTAAGAGATTAGAGAAAGGGGTTGTGGGTTCTCCTGTGTGGTTAAGGGATGCCACTGAAGCCAAGCTTTGTGTCATGGAGGCCCAGAGAGGTCACTATGTGAAGCTGTGAAGGTGAAACCCAGATTGGGTTGGAGATTCCAAGATATATATTCTGTGTCATCGTATATTGGAAGTATGGGATCTGCTTTTTGATTTTGATTTTTACCGAGGATTACAGTTAAGAGATTGTCATGAGTCTCAGAAGAGACTTTGGATTTTAAAGGTTGAGACTATTATAGTCTACGGGGACTTTTTAAATTGGGCTGGAGGCATTTTTGTATTATAATATGACCTATGGGGGTCATGAAGTGGAGTGTGGTGGTTTGTATGAGAATGGCCTCCATAGTTCATGTATTTTAATGCTTAATCACCAGGGAGTGGAACTCTTTGAAAGGATTAGGAGGATTAGGAGGTGTGGCCTTGTTGGAAGGAATGTATCACTCAGGGAAGGCTTGGTTTCAAAGCCCCTACCTAGCAGCCAGACACACCTCCTACCCCCCAGCCTCTCGCTCGCTCTCCTGGCTTCTGGATCAGGATGGATAGCTCTCTTACTGTTCCAATATCATGTATGCTGTCATGCTGTAAACAAGCCCTCCATTAAATGCTTTTTCATTGTTTATTTAAATGAGCCAATATTTTCATTTGTTCATTTCTGGTATTTGGAGTATTTTTCAAAGGCATCTTGGCCTGAGATTCTTTGCCATACATAGTCCTTAACCACTACACGACCTCAGCCAACACTTTCTGTGTCTTCCCCTCTCAATCTGAGGCCTACCTCTCCCCCTGGTGTTTTGTTGCCATCAACCTTGACGATTTAGTACTGGGCACAAGGTGTCTCCACCAGCTTGACAAACCCGAGCTCATCACAGCTGGATGCAAGCACACAGAGGTGGGCTTGGTCTTGTCTAAGGCTTCGGAGGCTTTGAGAAAATCCCATGTTGGGATGAGGGAGGTTTTCTGCACCTCTTGTAAAGCAGTGTTAATGTTCATCACATCTTTAGTTGCAGTGTCTTCCTGGGCCAAAGCAGTGGATTACAAGTGAGACCAAACCTTGAATGTCCCCGACCTCTGCTTCTGTGCAGGAGAAAAGAGCTCCTCTAACCACAGAGACATCTGTCCTGCCCATAACTAGTTTCTGATGTCGATTTTGTATCCTGAAACTTTTTTCAGTTCACTTTTAGTTTCCACAGATTTTTACAATGAAATAATAGGGTTCTGTACAGAAGTTCATATCCTATGCTAGGAAGGAAAAACAATTTTATAATGCATAAGGCATCACAAAAGACTTCAAATAACTATATAAATAGACAGGATCATCTTTCCAACAGTATAAGAGAAACAGGATAGCCACAAAGAAAAGAGAGAACCGAACCCTCATCATACCAACACAAAAATCAACTGAGATTGGATTAAAGGCTTAAATGTGAGACATTAAACTGCAGAACTCCAAGACAAAAAATATAGAGGGAAGACTTGTTGACATTGATCTTGGCAATGATTTCATGGATATGACACAAAGGCAAAACACCAAAAGTAGGTGAATTTCGCCAATCAAAAAGATATAAACTTCAACAAACAACATGCAACTTATGGAACAAAAGAAACAATATCCTGAAATTAATATCTAAAATACATAGGAAGTTCTAGCAACCCAATAACAAACACCCTGGCTTTAAAGTGGACTATAGTGGACATTTCTCGGTGACCAATAGTCCCATGGAGAGGTAAAACCACAGGATGGGGAGCAGCAGACGGGAGGGAGGGAGGGAGACAGAGAAGTCACACCTGTTAGGATGGCTGCTTTTGTTTGTTTGTTTGTTTTTAAGAGGTAAAAGACAAAGGGGAGGATGTGGAGAAGTCGGAGTGTCTGCAAGCTTCTGGTAAGAATGTAAAGTGGGCAGACTTTATAGAAAACCATTAGAAGGTCTTCAGATTTTACAAATGGACTTTCTGTTGGATCCAGGAAATATCACTTACTGGAATTTATTCCGAAGATTTAAAAACAGGCCCTGAAGAGTTGTTCAGTGTCACACAATTCACAGTAGTCAAGGCATGGAAAAAATATGGAAGCCTATCGACAGCCAAACGGATAAAGAAAACGCATGTTTCACAAGAGAATTCTTTTAGTACAGAAGAGAAACAACCATCCAACCAAGACAAAACAAAACAAAACAAAAAGCAGCCCAATATACAAAACAGCATGAATGAGTATTGGGCTAATCATTATACTAAGCGAGATAAATCACAACCATTTATGATTTTTTCCGATGGTTAGGGCCTTTTTGGGGGGGCGGGGAGGAAAACTAGATGAAAATTAGCATACCTCTGTCCTCCCCTTGCTCTGTGGGACTCCTCAACTCCACCAAACGTTTGACTGTGGGTCTCTGCATCTGGTTCAACCAGTTGCTGGATGACATCTCTCGGATGATAGTTATGCTATGCTCTGGTAGGAGCACATCATGCCGGCATGGCAAACCGCAGGTGGGAGGTTCGGTGGCTAGGGTTGGTGTCCCAATCCCTCCACATGAGGCCTTGCTTGGTTACAGAGGGTGACCAGTTCAGGCTCCATGTCCTCCATTACTAGGAGGAGTCTTTGTTGGTGTCACCCTGGTAGATTCCATGGAGTCTCCATTGCCCTAGGCTTCTACCTCCTTCTGAAACACCCCCCTATTCCATCATCTCTCTCTGCATTCTCTTCCTCCACTCGTCTTCTAACAGATCCCTCCTGTTCTCATCCCTACCTGCCCCCAGTCCGCCCTGGAAATCTATTCTATTTTCCCTTCTCAGGAATATCCTTGTGTCCTTCATTAAGCCCTTCTTGTTGCTTAGCCTCTCAGGGTCTGTGATCGTAGAATGATTATTCTTTACTTCACAGATATAGTCCACTTATAATGGAATGAATGCCATGTTTGTCTTTCTGGGTCTAAGTTACCTCACTCGGGATGATTTTTTTCTAGTTCTGTCTATTTGCCAGCAAACATTTTTAACAGCCAATTAATACTCCATTGGGTAAATATATCACATTTTTAAAATCTGTTTTTCTGTTGAGGGACATCTAAGTTGTTTCCAGTTTCTGGCTATTATGAAGAAAGCTGCTTTAAACATAGTCCAGCAAGTGTCCTTGTGATAGGATGAAGTGCCCTTTGGGTTTATGCCCAGGAGTGGTATAGCTTGGTCTTAAGATAGATTGATTCCCAGTTTTCTGAGAATCTGCCATATTGATTTCAAAAATGGCTGTGCAAGTTTGCATTTCCACCAACAATTGAGGGATGGTCCCCTTGTTCCACACTCTGGCCATCATGAGCCATTCCTTGTGTTGTTGACCTTAGCCATTCTGACTGATGTAACATGGAATCTCAAAGTTGTTGTGATTTGCATTATCCTGATGGCTAAGGATGTTGAACATTTTTTTTTTAATGTTTCTCAGTCATTCGAGATTTCTCTCTTTAGAATTCTCTGTTTAAATATGTACCCCATTTTTAAATTGGATTACTTAGGTTGTCAATGTCTAGTTTCTTGAGTTCTTTATATATTTTGGATATGGATGTCAGACGTAGAATTGGGAAAATCTCCCATTTTCTAGGCTACCGTTTTGTCCTATTGGCAGTGCCCTTGGTCTTAAAGAAGCTTTTCAATTTCATAAGGTTCCACTTATCAATCCTTGGTCTTACTGCCTGCACTGTTGGTGTTCTGTTCAGTCAGAAAGTCTTCTCCTGTGCCAATGTGATCAAAGCTATTCCTCACTTTCTCTTCTCTCAGATTCAGTGTATCTGGCTTTTTGTTGTGGCCTTTGATTCCCTTGGATTTGAGTTTTGTGCAGGGTAATAAGATATGGATCTACTTGCATTCTGTTACATGCAGACTTCCAATTCGACAGAACCATTTGTTGAAAGTGCTTTCTCCCCCCCCCCACACTGTATATTTCTAGCTTCTGTATGAAAAACAAGATGTTCAGAGGTGCGTGAATTTACTTCTGGGTCTTCAAATCGGTCCCATTGATCAATGTGCTGTGTCTGCTTTTATGACAGTACCATGCAGGGTTGTTGTTGTTGTTGTTGTTGTTTTTATACTATTGCTCTGTAGTATAACTTGAAATCAGGAGTGGTTGTACCTCCAAGAAGTTCTATTATAGTTTTGGTTGTGAGTCTTGCCTTTAATGGCTGGGCCATCTCTCTGGATTGCAAGCTGGTACAACCATTCTGGAAATCAGTCTGGAGGTTTCTCAGACAATAGGACACAGTACTACCAGAGGACCCAGCTATACCACTCCTGGGCATATACCCAAAAGATGCTCCAACATAGAACAAGGACAAATGCTCCACTATGATCATAGCAGCCTTACTTATAATAGCCAGAAGCTGGAAAGAACCCAGATGCCCTTCAACAGAGGAATGGATACAGAAAATGTGGTACATCTACACAATGGAATATTACTCAGCTATCAAAAACAATGACTTCATGAAATTCATAGGCAAATGGATGGAACTAGAAAATATCCTGAGTGAGGTAACCTAAACACAAAAAATCCACAAATGGTACGCACTCATTAATAAATGGATATTAGCTCAAAAGCTGGGATTAATTCACAGACCACATGAAGCTCAAGAAGGACGACCAAAGTGGTGATGCATCTTAGAAGGGGAAACAAAAATACTCACAGTAGCAAATACAGAGACAAAGTTTGGAGCAGAGATTGAAGGAATGGCCATCCAGAGACTACCGACCTGGGGATCCAGCCCATATACATACAGCCACTAAACCCAGACAATATTGCTGATGCCAAAAAATGCAAGATGACAGGATCCTGATATAGCTCTCTCCTGAGAGGCTTTGCCAGAGCATGACAAATACAGAGGCAAATGCTAGCAGCCAACCATTGAACTGAGAATGGGGTCCCCAATAGAGGAGTTACAGAAAGGATTGAAGGAGCTGAAGGGGTTTGCAACCCCATAAGAATGACAATACCAACCAACCAGAGCTCCCAGGGACTAAACCACTACCCAAAGACTACACATGGATAGTCCCATGGCTTCAGATGCATGTGTAGCAGAGGATGGCCTTGTTGGGTGTCAATGGGAGGGAATGCTAGGGCTGGGAGGCAGGAAGAGGTGGGTGGATGGGTTGGGGAACACCCTCATAGAAGCAGGATAGGGGTTATGGGTGGGAAACAGGGAAAGGGAATAACTTTTGAAGTGTAAATAAAAATAATCCATTTTTTGGTTTAAAAAAAGAAGTTCTGTTATTGTACAAGATTGTTTTGTAGCAATCCTGGGCTTTTTTTTTTTTTTTCAATATGAAGTTGAGTATTGTTCTTTCAAGGTCTGTAAAGTATTGGGTTGAAACTTTGTTGGGGATTGCAACTGAATGCTCTTGATAAGATGGCTATTTTTATTATATCGACTCTACTGATCCTTGATCATGGAAGATCTTCCCATCTTCCGATATCTTCTTCAGTTTCCTTCTTCTAACACTTGAATCTTTATCAAACAGGTCTTTCACTTGCTTGGTTAGACTTATCCCAATTATCTTATATTTTTTTGTGGAAATTGTGAAGGGTGTTGTTTCCCTGATTTTTTTTTTCTCGGCCCCTTTGTCATTTGCATATAAGAGGGCTACGGATTTTTCTGAGTTAATGTTGTATCCGGCCGATTTACCAAAGGTATTTAGGAGTTCCCTGGTAGAATTCTTTGTGTTGCTTATGTATACTATCATATCATCTACTGATAGTGATACTTTATCCTTTTTCTTCACTCCAGATAGAACTTCAAGGATTGTATTGAATAGATATAAAAGGGACCACATGAACTTGTTCCTGATTTTACTGGAGTTGCTTTGAGTTTCTTTCAATTTAGTTTGATGTTGGCTATAGGCTTGCTATAAATTACTTCTATTATGCTTATGGATCCCTCTTGTATCCTTGATCTCCCCAAGTCTTTTATTATGAAAAGATGTTAGATTTTGTCAAAAGACTTATTTTAGGCATCAAATAAGATGATCATGTGTTTTGTTTTTTTTTTTTTTTCATTTCAATTTGTTTATATGCTGGATTACATCGATGGGTTTTTGTATGTTGAACCATCCCTGCATCTCAGGGATGAAGCCTACCTGATCATGGTAGAAGATATTTTTGATGTGTTCTTAGATTCGGTTTGCAAGTATTTTATTGAGTATTTTTGCATCAGTGTTCATGAGGGAAATTGGTCTGAACCCCTCTTTCTTTGTTGAATCTTTGTGAGGCTTTGGTCTCATATAATGAATTTGTATTTGTGTTCATTCTGTTTCTATTTTGTGGAATAATTTGAGTTTTGCTGTTAGCTCTTTTTGGAAATTCTCGTAGAATTCTGCAGTAAAACCATCTGGCCCTAGGCTTTCTTTTTGGTTGGGAGATTTTAATGACTGCTTCTATTTTCTTAGGGTTTAAAGACAATTTAGATTGTTTAACTGATCTTGATTTAACTTTGGTAGATATTGAAGAAAATTATCCAAGTTTTTAGGTTTTCCAATTTTGTGGATTACAGGTTTTTAGAGCATGTCCTAATAATTTTCTTAGATTTCTTGGTGTCTGTTGTTAGGTCTCCCTTTTTGTTTTTGATATTGTTAATTTGGGTTCTCTCTCTGTCTTTTAGTTAGTTTGGATAAGAGTTTGTCTATCTTAATGATTTTCTCAAAAAACTCTTTGTTTCATTAATTCCTTGTATTTTTCTCTTTGTTTCCATTTTATTGTTTGATTACTGTTCCTCATGTACTCTTCACAGAAGACTTTGCTTCTTTTTGTCTTAGAGCCTTCCGATGTGCTGTAAAGTTGCTTGTGTGAGACTTTTATGAAGGCACTTAGACCTATGAATTTTACTTTTAGTACAGCTCTCATCACATCCCATAACTTTGTATGTTGTGCATTCATTTTCACTGAATTCTAGGAAGTCTTTAGTTTCTTTCTACCCAGTAATCATTCAGTAAAGAGTTGCTCTGTGTGGTCGTTTGAATAGGTTTGGCTCCTTAGACTCATGTGTTTGAATGCTTGGCCCATAGGGAATGACACTTTTAGGTGGTGTAGCCTTGTTGAAGGAAGTGTGTCCTTGTGGGCATGGTCTTTGAGGTCTCCTATGATCCAGCCACACCCAATATGGCACACTGTCTCCTGATACTCTGATACCTCTGGATCAAGATGTAGAATTCTTGGTTCCTCCAGCACCATGCCTACCTGCATACTGCCATGATGATAATGGACTAAACCTTTGAAAGTATAAGCAAGCCCTGATTAAATGTTTTTCTTTATAAAAGTTGCTTTGGTCATGGTGTCCTTCATAGCAATGGAAACCTGAACCAAAACAGAAGTTGGTACCATGAGTTGGGTATTACTGTGATAGACATGACCATGCTTTTCTTTGGAGAAATGTGGATTTGGGGACTTTTGGTTAGGAAAGCAGTGAATGCTTTAAGGGTATTTAATGGGTCATAGTAGTAGAAACATGGAAGATAGTGGTGCAGATAGTGATTTGAACTGTGGGGTTCCTAGCTCAAGAGGTTTCAGAGGAGAAGAATTTTAGTATGTTGCCTACAGATCATTCTTGTGACGTTTTGGTAAAGAATGTGACTCCTTTTTGCCCGTGTCCAAAAAGTCTGCCTGTGAAAAGATTTAGATTTCATCGTATTGACAAAGAAAAATCTCAAACCAGTCCAGGACACACTCTGTTGTGCGGTTTCTAGAGTTCATGCTTATGAACAGTGTTTCGATGAAAAGGAACAAGTTGAGCAAGAAAAAATACAAAGTGTATTAAAGGGGCACCAGGAAGTGGAATGCAACTAAATCCGCATTCAAGGAGATTTAATATTAAAGACATTAAAGAAATAAAGGGATTGGTGACCTCGGGGCAAATTTCACACAGGTAAACTTCCATCTTATGGAAAGGAATTAAGGAACAGTTTAGGCCCAGGCATGGTGGTTCATGCCTTTAGTCCCACACTCACAAGACAAGGGCATGCAAATTTCTGAGTTCAAAGTTAGCTAGGTCTACAGTTCAGGTCGGCCAAGTTTAGACAGTGAAGGAAACCATGGAATGCAGAAAGCTGGTGAAGGTGTAATTGAATGAGGAGGCCATATTCCAGCCCCAGCAAGCAGCAGAACTTGGCAGCATCAGCCACATAGTTCTGGCTTAAGAATCAAGGATAGAAAAAAAAAGGGGGATTATGGAATTCCCCTTCACAACTAAGGAAGTGGCTGAGTCCAGGAATGTGTCAGCCGTGTCCCGGCATGGAGGCCTAGAGAGGCCATTGTGTAAAGGTGTGAATGTGAAACCTGGATTGTCTTAGAGACCCCAAGATGTTGGAGATGCCAGAGCTGTGGGATACCTGCCAAGGAAAGCTGCTAACAGGGAGTGGAAGCAGGCCAAGAGAAAGAGCTGTGTTGCAGTCAACGAAGCTGAAAGGAGTTGGAGTTCTGAAGAGCATTTTGACATCAAACATGAAGATGCAGAGTTTCAAATTTCCCTAGCTGGTTTTCAGTCTTGCTTTGGTTCAATATTTCCTCACAATGCTCCCTTCTCTATGTTTTGGAACAGTTATGTATATCCTGTGCCATTATATGCTGTAAGTATGTGATCTGTTTTTTTCAGCTTGATTTTTACAGAGGATTACAGTTAAGAGATTGTATAAATCTCAGAAGAGACTTTGAACTTTGTTTGGACTTTTAAACAAGTTTGAGACTGTTACAGACTACAGGGATTTTTGAAGTTGGATTGAATGTAATTCTACATTATGGGGAACAGAGAATAGAATGTGGTAGTTTGAATAGGAATGGTCCCCATAGACTCATGTTTTTGAATGCTTGGTCCGTAAGGAATCAATCTATTAGGTGTAGAATTCCTTGTTGGAATGGGTGTGGTCTTGTTGGAGAAAGTGTGTCACTGGCGGGGTGGGGGCAGTCTTTGAGGTCTTCTATGTCAAGCTATGCCCAATGTGGCAAGCAGTCTCCGTCTGCTGCCTGTGGATCAAGATGTAAAACTCTCAGGAACTCCAGGATCCTGTCTGCCTACACGCTGCCATGCTTCTCAACATGACAATAATGGACTGAACCTTTGAAACTGTAAGCCAGCCCCAATTAAATGTTTTCATTTCTAAGAGTTGCTATGGATATGGTGTCTCCTCACAGCAACAAAAACCCAAACTGAAACATTCAGTTTCCGTGAGTTTATAGGTTTCCTATCATTTCTGTCATTGTTGAAATCCAGCATTAATCTGTGTTGGTCTGATAGAATTCAGGGGGTTATTTCAAATTTCTTATTCTGTAGATACTTGCTTTGTGACTGAGTATGTAGTCAATTTTGGTGAATGTTTCATGAGGGAGTGAGAAGAAGATATATTCCTTTGTGTTTGGGTGAAATATTCTGAGGATTGGTTAGGTCCATTTGGTTCATAACTTCTTTTACTTTCATTATTTCTCTAATTTTTGTTTAGTTTAGTTTTGGATGACCTGTCCATTGGTGAGAGTGGGAAATATATATATATATATATATATATATATATATATATATATATATATATATATATATATATATGGGTTGATATGTGATTTAAGCTTTAGCAATGTTTCCTTTTATAAACCCTTGCATTTGGGTTATAGGTACTGAGAATTGAAATGTCATCTTGGTAGACTTTTCTTTTGATGGGTATGAGGTGTCCTTCCATATCTTTTTTGTTTAATTTTGGTTTGAAATCTATTTTATTAAATATTAGAATGATTACTCCAGCTTGCTTCTTTGGTCTGTTTGCTCGGAAAACTTTTTTTCCAGCCCTTTACTTTGATGTAATTTCTATCTTTGATGTTGAGGTGTGTTTCTTGTATACATCATAAAGATGGATCCTTTTTTGCATTCATTCTGCTAGCCTGAGTCTTTTTGTTGGAGAATTGAGTCCATTAATATCGAAAGATATCAATGACCAATGATTATAAATTCCTGTTATTTTGCTATTGTTGGTGGTTGTTGTAGTGTGTGTGTGTGTGTGTGTGTGTGTGTGTGTGTGTGTTCCTTCTTTAGATTATGCTGGTGCGAGATTGTTTTATTTATTGCCTGTGTTTTTAATGGGTGTAACCTCTTTGGGTTGCAGTTTTCCTTCTAGTACTTTTCTAGAACTGGATTTATGGATAGATATTGTTTAAATTTGATTTTGTTGGATGGAGAGATGGCTCAGCAGGCAATTCCCAGCAACCACACAGTGGCTCATAACCGTCTGTAATGGGCATCTGATGCCCTCTTTTGGTGTATTTGAAAACAGCATACCCACATACATGAAATAAATAAATCTTAAAAATTGATATCTTCATGGAATATCTTGTTTTCTTCATTTCCCGATGCCTCTGGATGTAGACCCAGTCATCAGTAGGGAAACGGTGAGGGGTCTCTGGCGTTCCTGGAGCATAAGGCAGACAGTTTGGGCCAAATCTCATGTTGTATTGATTGAAGGACTTGGAGCCTCAAGAAGAGGTTCCTATCAGTGAGTTGGGATACTTCCAGGGAAGGCCCAGTGGACAGCAAGGGAATAGGGATATCAAACAGAATCTCAAAAGGAGTCAGGTTAAAATGGTAGGGAGTTTTCTGGGCTTGGAACAGAACCAGAAGGAGCACCACCAGTCTCCAAGGTCAATTTAGTTAAGGTCTCTTTGAGGGTTCTGCTCATTCTCTCCACCTGCCCTGGGTTCTGGGGATGATATACACAATGGAGCTTCCAATTAGTCCCTAATATCTTTGCCAATCCCTGACTTGACTTAGAAACAAAAGCAAAACCATTATCTGATCTAATTACCTTGGGGACTCCAAAACTTGAGAAGATTTCTTCTAATATTTTCTTGACTATAATGGTAGCTGTTTCCTACTTGGTGGGAAAAGCCTCAACCCATCCAGAGAAAGTATCTACAAACACTAGAAGGTATTTGTAACTCTATTTTTCTAGCTTAACTTCTGTAAAATCGACCTCCCCATAAACCCCTGGCTGCACTCCCCTAGGTCTCTTGCCCTGTTTGCTCTTGGCTGCATAAGCATTTACTTCCTAACATACCTTACACTGTTCTACTGCCTCTCTGGCTAAAACCCTAAGGTCCATTACATAAACCTTGACTGTTTGGATGAGCTTCTTATCCCCTAAATGAGTCCATCTAGGAATTTGGTACAGTGAGTCCTCAGCTTGTTTTCTGGGGAGTTTAGTTTTCCTTCTTGTGTGTGCCACTGCCCTTTCTTCTCTAGGTTGTAGTTGGTGGGGTGGCTAGCAATCTGAGTCCTTTCTTCTTCAGTATACTCTAAGTGAGGCCATTCCTTAGTCCCATTTCCCAGCTGGTGTCTCTTGCAGGCCCATAACCGGGTAGGCCCTTGCATAGCCACTTTTCAAGCCACTTGATCTGCCTGGTTATTGCCCTCGGTCACTGAGTCTCTTCCCATCTGATGTCCTGGGCAATGAATAATACTCACAGTTGCTGGCTTTTCAGGGCATCCAAAATATCCAAGATTTCCTGTTGGTTTTTATTTCTTTTCCCTCTGATATGAGCAGTCCTCTCTCTTCGTATATAGCTGTGTGGATGTGAGCTGTGGCAAAGGCGTACCTGCTATCCATGTAGATGTTAACTTTCTTATGGGCCCCAAGTTCCAAGGCTTTGGTGAAGGCATTAGTTTTACTTTCTGTGCCGATGTGTGGAGGGTGGTGGTGGGGGGTGTAGAGGTTCCACCCAGATGACATTTGTGCCTTCCACCATGGCAGCACCTGCTTGTCTCTGACCTTCCTGGAGAAAACTGCTCCTATTTGTAAACTAGGGAGCCTCAGCTCCCAGCAGGGGTCGGTTGGAGAGGTCTTTGCTCCACCCATGGGCTTCTGCCAATATTTCTTGACACTGGTGCTGTGGTGGCTCAAGGTCGGAATTGGGCAGCAAGGTGGCCGGATTGAGCCCAACCAATGAAGAATCTAATCTATGTCAGCTGACTGGTGGTTCCATCTTCTGGGTCTTTCTATTCAAAAGTGAAGTAATCTTGACTTTGGGATGCCAAGGGCAGGCAGAAGAAAGAATCTTTCAAGTCTAAGACCGTGTATCAAATTCTGGAAGGTGACAAAGAACTCAACAGAGTGTAGGGGTTAGGCACAGTAGGGTGGATGTCAACAGTTTACCTCTTGTAAGTCCTGGGCTGGGTGATAATCGTTAGTTCCCTGGCTTTTTAACTGGCAGAAGCAGTATGTTCCAGGCCAAATGGCACTTACACAACACCCCAAGCTGGAGGAGCCTGGAGATGTGTGGATTAATTCCTACTGAGACATAGGGTATTGCCCGAGAGACATTGGGGTAGCCTGCACCACCATGGGGGATGACATTTTGCTTTGCCCATCTCTGCCACTTCTGCCCAGGCTGATGGGAATGTTTCCAACCATCAAGTCAAGTCTTGTAGTCGGAATATGTATGGATTCTACTTTTGAGCCAGTTAGTTGTGGCCCATTGGGCAGGAAGTGTATCTGGGCCTCCATGTTGGAGAGTAAGTCTCACCCCAAGAGAGGGTAGGGACAGTCCAGGATGACTATAAATGAATGGGGTACCTGGCCCATCCCTAGGTCCACTCTTCTTTGGTAGTCCATGAATATTTAGTCCCAGTGGCCCCTTGGATGCACGAGTTTTTGCTGGAGACTGGCACACCAGCCTGGAGGAGGACCGAGTGTTGGGCCCCAGTATCCACCAAGAATTGGGTGGGTTTCCCCTCCACTTTCAAGGTTACCCTGGTCTCAGGGTCCAAACCCCATCCTCCCTAGTCTCTGTCTTCCCCCAGGGCTAATACTTTCACCATTTGGGGGTGCTTTTCCCAAGGCCTGAGATTTCCCACCCCAGCTTCCATTTGTTGGGGCACTCTCAGGCCCAGTGGCCCCTCTCTCCTCACAATATGCACACTGGTCCTTTTCAAGGGTTTTTCTGTCTCTCTTTGGTTGGAGTCTCTCTTCTCTGCTTTCCCTAACTGCTGTAGCCAAGATTCTTTGTAAATTCCTTTCCTGTTACTTCTCTTTTCATCTCCCTTTCATCTTCTTCCTTTCTTTTTTCTGCGCCTTCTCTTCCTGTCTTCCTGTTATGGTAGACTTTCTCAGCACCCTGCACCAAATCCCTCAATGACTTATCCTGTAGTCCCTCTAGCCTCTGAAGCTTTTTCCTGATGTCTCTACTGACCTGGTCTATAAAAGCCAAAGTCACAGTAGCTCTGTGTCTCTCACTGCTGGGGTCATAGGGTGGAATGCCTCCATGAGCCACTCTAGAAAGGCTGAGGGCCACTCATCTGGTCCCTGCTTAACCTCATATTCCTTGGTCAAATTGGTGAGTTGTCATGCGACCCCCTTAAGACCTACTAACAGAGCCTGGTGGGAGACCTTCAGGTGCTCCTTACTTCCTTCTGTATTAAAGACCCAGCCAGGTCTAGTCAGGGGAAACCCTCTGTCAGTGACAGCCTGGCCAATCGATGGTGCCCCTGTGTCTGAGGGGACATTCTCTCCGGCTTCCTGCATTATCCTCTCTCACTCTTCGGTTGTGAAGAACACTCTCATGAGTTGGATATCCAGGAGTTGTTGGCTATCATCCCAGGTGGGCCGATGAGTAAATAAAACAGTCTCAAAGAGATTAATCAGCCCCTTGGAGTTATCTGAAATTGGAAGAGGCGGCGGTCTGTGTATTGGGCCTTCCATTCGTCCAAGTTGGCTGAAGGGAAAGGCCAATATTGCATGGCCTGATTTTCATCCTCCTCTATGGGCCTGTAGGCTCGGAGAAGGAGTGCCACTGTTCAAGTGAGTAAAGTAGCTCTTTTGCTCTGGGTCTCCATGGCTGGTCCCTGTTCCGAGGGTTCCTCCCCACCCTTCCCCCTTACTTGGGCGATGGCTCAAGGGAGATCTCTGTGGAGGGGCTGATCCCTGAGGAGGGGCTGTGGAAACCAGGGCCATGGTAGGGGGTCAGGGGGTGGAGGATCCAGCAGCAGCAGATCTGCTGTGGAAGGGTCCTGCAGGATGTTCTTTACAGACCTGTTGGTCTCTATAGGGGTCTTCTCCTTCATGGCCAGGACCCGTGAGAGTGTCAGGGATTAAAAAAACTTTTATCCAAGAAGGGGGTGAGGGGTGAATGTCTGAGGGATCCTGGCCTAAAGACTCTTTCCTCTACTGCTTTGATCACCTCCAAATCGAATGTCCCTCGAATCCCCGATGAGTCCCCAAATGTAAGTCCCTGACCCTTGGTCAGTGGTACTTACTTCAAGATGTCCTCAAGTGAGACACCATGACACAGACTGATACAAAGGCATGAGGTTTATTTCCTGGAGCATTGGGGTTGACCTTCAATTAGTCCCTCAAGGCAAGTGACTAGAAGGCGACCCCAGATGGCTCTTACAAGCAGTTTTTATACTTTTTAGGAGCACAGGTTACCTCAACAAGGTTACACTTCAAACTTATTGGCTAAGTGTATTGACCTTTATTTTTTATTTTTTTTAAAAAAAGGGTGGGTTATTTATTTACTTATTTATTTATTTATTTATTTATTTATTTATTTATTTATTTATTTATTTATTTATTATAGGTACACTGTAGCTGTCTTCCATCAGACCAGAAGAGGGCATCAGATCCCATTACAGATGGTTGTGAGCCACCATGTGGTTGCTGGGATTTGAACTCAGGACCTCTGGAAGAGCAGTCAGTGCTCTTAACCGCTGAGCCATCTCTCCAGCCCCGTGTATTGACCTTTAAATCTATTGGCTAGCAAGCAGTCAGTACATCCCGAGACTTTTCTACTCAAGAGTGTTCCTGTGGGCAGAGAATGGAACCTGGCCTAACCTTGACCCTAGGTAGGTGGGCGTAAAGCTGGTGAAAGCCCCTAGGGTCCTTTGGTAGGGCCCCTCAGTCGTGTAATTTCTTTTTACTGTGATCAAGTCCCAAGAGGAGGAGGGGTTCCAGTAGGTATGTCCTGTGGCCTCGCATCCCCAGGCAGTGCAAGGAAACTGGTTTGGACCCCTGCATCGGTGAACTTCTGCCTGACTTCTTCCATCCTGAGGGCAAACATAATTTAATTTTTTATTCACATCACATCTCAATCACAGCCACACCCTCTTCCTTCGAGTCCTGCTCTTATGAATCCCTGCCCCTATTACCCTCTCCCCTTCTTAGAGAAGGGAAAGACTTCCTTAGGTACCACCCAACCCTGGTACCTTTAGTCCCAGCAGGACTAAGACATACTCTTTCACTGAGGCCCAACAGGCCATCTAGGTGGGGGAAGGGGTTCTAACAGCATTCAACTGAGACAGAGATGGTCCCTGCTCCAATTGTTAGGGAACCGACATGAAGACGAAACTGTACATCTGCCACAAATATGTAGGGGGCCTAGATCCAGCCCCTGTATGCTCTTTGGTTGGTGGCTCAGTCTCTATGAGACCTCATGGTTCCAGGTTAGTTGACTCTTAGGTCTCCCTGTGGTGTCCTTGCCCCTCGAGCTTACCTAATTGTATCCCCCACTCTACCACAAGACTCATTGAGTTCTGTCTGTGGTTTGGCCGTGGGTCTCTGTATCTGTTTCCGTCTATTGCTGGATGAAGCCTCTGAGGAGACAGCTATGCTGTCTGTAACCATAGCAGGATATCATTAATAGCGTCAAGGGTTGGCGCTCTCCCATGGGATAGGTCTCAAGTTGGGTCAGTAATTGTTTGACTGTCCCTTACACTCTGCTCCATCTGTACCCCTGCACGTTTTATAGGCAGGACAGATTTTGGGTTGAAGGTTTTGTGGGTGGGTTGATGTCCTCCTCCTACTAGGAGTCCTACAGGAGATGGGCTGTACATCCCCTGCTGGTTGGAATCTCAGCGAAGGTCCCACTCATAGACTCTGCATAGGCTCCTCCATCCCAGGTGTCTTAGGTTCTTATTGCTGTGAATAGACACCGTGACCAATGTAAGTTTTATAAAGGACAACATTTAATTGGGGCTAGAATTACAGGTTCAGAGGTTCAGTCCATTATCATCAAGGCAGGAACATGGCAGCATCCAGGCAGGCATGGTGCAGGAGGAGCTGAGTTCTACATCTTCACCCGAAGGAAGCCAGGAACAGACAGCATCCTCGGGCAGCTAGGAGGAGGGTCTCCAAGCCCACCCCACAGTGACACACTTCCTCCAACAAGGCCACACCTAATAGTGCCGCTCCCTGGGCCAAGCATATGCAAACCCCCACACCAGGTATCCATCTAGTCCCAGAGATGCTCCCACCTATTTTCATTCTCACTCCCAGCCCTCTCCTGCTCCATCCACCCTGACCTGATCCCCATCCCTCAACCCTTCCTTATCATCTCTCCCACCCAGTTCCCACTCTCCGTCCACCTCTGATGACTGTTTCGTTTCTTGCTCTGAGAGTCACACATCTTCTCTTGGGCCCTCCTTGTTACCCACTTTCTTTCAGTCTGTGGATTGTAGCATGGAACCTGCTCCCAGTAAATTTTCACTCTTAAGATGCCAGCAGCCAATGTCTCTGGTGAAGAGTGACACAGGCAGGGTTTTAGATTTTCCTGGACTTGCGACCCCAGGGAAGTAGAAAGTTGAGGTTGCTACCATGCGTTAGGAGGGTGAGCAGGGGGAAAGCAGAGAAGGTAGTCCCCGTGGAAGGATAGGAGAGTGCAGGAGGGAGAACCAAAGCCTTCATATAAAGGAGCTGGGAGAACACAGCCCAGAGGGCTGCTCAGTTGGGTCAATAGCAGCCAAGATGAAACGTAGAAATTAGTAAGTAGCAACTTGGAGTTATTGGTGGGAGGTAGATTCTAACAGCATGGAGGCTAAGCAGCTAATTGCTGCTTAGGGCATATTAAAATATAAAGACTGCGTCTTTCACTCGGGAACATAAACCATTGAAGCAGGTAGCAACCCCGAGATGGAATTTATTAAAATATTAATACTCCAATTCTTATTACTATACCTCCGTAGTACCACTTGATGTTAGAGGCGATGACACCTCCAGAAGTTCTTTATTGTATAGTATCGTCTTGGCTATCGCGGTTTTTTTTAATTTTCCATATAAAGCTGAGAATCGCTCTTTTAAGGTCTGTAAGGAATAGTGGTGGGATTTTGATAGGACCTGTATTAATCTATAATTTGGCTTTGGTAAAGTGGCTACTTTTACTGTGTTGATCCTACTGATCCACGAGCAAGGGAGGTCTTTCCATCTTCTGAGATCTTCCTTAATTTCTTTCTTCAGGACTTGAAGTTCTTGTCATACAGATCTGTCACTTGCTTGGGTAAAGGGTACACCAAGATGTCTTCTATCATCTCTGTTTTTTGTAAGGGTGTTGCTTCCCTAATTTCTTTCTCAGCCATAATATCATTTGTGTAAAAAGAGGGCCGCTGGGTTTTTTTTTCCTTTGAGTTAGTTTTGTGTCCACTTTTCTAAAAGTGTTTATCAGCTGTAGGAGTTCTCTGGTAGAATCTTCGAGGTCACTTATGTATACTATCATATCATCTGTGAATAGTGATACTTTGTCTTCTTCCTTTCCAATTTCTATCCCCTTGATCTCCGTTAGCTGTCTTGTTGCTCTAGTTAGAACTTCAAGTACGATGTTGACTAGATAGGGAGAGAGTGAACAGCCTTGTCTTGTCACTGTTTTTAGTGGAATTGCATAAAGTTTCTTTCTATTTAATTTAATGGTGGCTATTGGCTTGCTGTCGATTGCTTTTATTGTGTTTAGCTATGCACCTTGTATCCCTGATCTCTCCAAGACTTTTAACATGAAGGGGTGTTGGATTTTGTCAAAGGCTTTTTCAGCATCTAATGAGATAATCATGTGTTTATTTTCTATCAGTTTTTTTTAAATATGGTAGATTATGGTGATGGATAAAGCCTACTTGATTGATCATCGTGAACGATGTTTTTTAATATGTTCTTGTTTTGGTTTGCCAGTAAAATTTGCACCAATGTTTATATGGGAAATCTTTCTCAAAGAACCAGCTCTTGGCTTCGTTTATTGTTGGTATTGTTTCCTTTGTCTCTAACTGGTTGAGTTTGATTATTTCCTGACACCTCCTCTTGGGTATGTTTGCTCCTTTTTGTTCTAGAGCTTTCAAGGGTACGTTTACATTGCTAGTATGATAACTCCCTACATAATTTCTTTGCAAAGGCACTTAGTGCTATGCATTTTCCTTTTAGTACAGCTTTAATTGTGTCCCGTAAGTTTAGATATGTTGTGCCTTCATTTTCACTGAATTCGAGAATCTTTAATTCCTTTCTTTCCTGACCCCACCGATCATTGAGTAGTGAGTTGTTCAGTATCCAAGAGTTTGTCTGAGACGAGGTTTTGTTTGTTTTCCTTTTGGTTTTCCGTTTGTTTGGTGTTTTTTAAAATTTGGACAGAAAAAGTGAGGTGTTGGGAGATTAGTTCTAATGTTTTGAATTGAGTCAGTCCTGCGTGTCCAGACGCTGAAAGTCCTTGTCCCTAATTGGTTTTTGATCAGTCAATAAAGATGTCAGAGGCCAATGGCTGGGCAAAAGGAGACAGGGTGGGACCCTTAGATGTTCAAGGGCAAAGATGCAGGGGAGAGGTGCAGAATCACCATGGAGCAGCAGGGATGGCTGATTGTAGGCGCTGCAGGGGAGGACACCAATGAGCCAGTTGAGATTTGGGGTGAGTGGACACTGGCCACTTCCCCGATTGGGCAGAGGATTAGAAGTGCCCAGTCATTGAGCTAGCCAAGACTTTTTTTTTTATTAACTTGAATATTTCTTATATACATTTCGAGTGTTATTCCTTTTCCCGGTTTCCGGGCAAACATCCCCCCCCTCCCCTTCCTTATGGGTGTTCCCCTCCCCACCCTCCCCCATTGCCGCCCTCCCCCAACAGTCTAGTTCACTGGGGTTCAGTCTTAGCAGGACCCAGGGCTTCCCCTTCCACTGGTGCTCTTACTAGGATATTCATTGCTACCTATGAGGTCAGAGTCCAGGGTCAGTCCATGTATAGTCTTTAGGTAGTGGCTTAGTCCCTGGAAGCTCTGGTTGCTTGGCATTGTTGTACATATGGGGTCTCGAGCCCTTCAAGCTCTTCCAGTTCTTTCTCTGATTCCTTCAACGGGGGTCCTATTCTCAGTTCAGTGGTTTGCTGCTGACATTCGCCTCTGTATTTGCTGTATTCTGGCTGTGTCTCTCAGGAGCGATCTACACTTCTGCACTTCTTTGCTTCATCCATCTTGTCTAATTGGGTGGCTGTATATATATGTAGCCAAGACATTTTAAGACTAAGTTTGTGTGTGTGTGTGTGTGTGTGTGTGTGTGTGTGTGTGTGTGTATGAGTGCACACACGTCTCTCATTCAGGAATCCAGAACCCACCAGGACCCCCAAGTGGTGTAGCTAAGACTCCTACAACAGATGGGTACTGTACCACACCTAGGCTACGGTAGGGCTCATCACCTCTCCCTCTTTCTCACTCATGGCTGCTCCATCCCAGGTAAAGGCTCGAGGGCAGCTTTGTCCTGTGGGAGGTTCCTCACCACCTCCTAGTGCTCTAGAGAAAGTGAACGCATGCCTCACGCCACAGAATTTACCACGAATGTTAAGAATGTATTCTAGAATACGTTTGAGAGCAGAGACCACAGAAAGGGAGTGTTGCCTGAGGTTACTAAGGTGTTTATTTCAGCATTTACATTGAGGTGCAGAGGGTTCTGGTACTGGGTTCATTGTTAGAAAAAGGAGTGTGTGTAGAGTCTAAGCT